>NC_079428.1:4782445-4808954 GCF_026213295.1 Gadus chalcogrammus | reverse complement strand
AATGCAGAAATAAGCACAGCTTCTCTGATGGTTTTCGTCATCGTGACTTGGGATCTGATTGGATAAATGAGATTGAAGACCTGTTGAGAAAGATGGTTTCGGCCCATCTAACGTTGTCATTTGTTCTGATGAATGCAAGAGGGAGCAGAAAACGGGCCTGTTCACTGGATCAAAGGAAGTGGGCTGTGATCAAACCACTGAGTCACCGGTCTCGCATGAGTGGGGACTTTGACGAACATGTCGTCTTCTTTGTTCCTCTCGTCGAGACGTTTATAATCAGTCAGCGACGTGACCGAGCGTCCCATCAACATCAAACAATACCAACTGTCACAGTGTGATCGGCGTACCGCTTATTATATGCGTCCAAATAACAGCTACGTTGGTGTTTGTCTTTGGCGTGTCGTTTGGTGTGGCTGAAACACTGTGTCGCCCCACCTTGTCTGTTAAACCAGACTCAACAGCAAGTCGCTCTCTATTGCCTGTTCCCCCTGTTAAGAGCAGACTCAACCTTCCCTAGATTAGCTTCTCCCCCTTCCCTGGTAGACTAGACTTTAACAGCAGGTTTATTCTCCGTAATTCCACCTGTTCGCCCAGCCCTGTCGGGACAAACGCAGAATAATGTTTTATAACTTTCACGACCAGAGTAGAGAAGTCCTATAAGAAGCAAGCGAGAACACCAAGCCAGGTGCCTCGGCGCAATTCAACACGAATCAATTCCATTTCTCTGTTGGCTCGCGCTACAAATGTGAGCCAAGGTGACGGATGTGCTTGTGGGCTTCAAACCCTGGTGGCTAACTTGTGTC
Source organism: Gadus chalcogrammus (assembly GCF_026213295.1). Taxonomy (NCBI): domain Eukaryota; kingdom Metazoa; phylum Chordata; class Actinopteri; order Gadiformes; family Gadidae; genus Gadus; species Gadus chalcogrammus. The sequence goes on along the minus strand of NC_079428.1, from coordinate 4,808,151 downwards.
TCCCCCAGACGTATCTGGACGAGCTGGTGGATCTGCACAGGAGACTGATGACGCTAAGAGAGGGCCAGATACTGCAGCAGGTGAGCCCCGATCCAACTTTATCGATAGAGGGCTACCCACGCAACAGTAGCCGTGGAAACAACACAACCGGAACTAAGGATGAACATTTTTAATCTGGTCGCAATGTTGAATTAATCTCTGCGTTGATTTACGGTGATATTTACGATTATAGATGAGTACATGGTGTCTCGTCCATTTTTCCCCCGGTAGGTAGGTTTAACGTATTTAACTGTCAGGACTTCTTATATCTACAAAAGAATGGGTGCAGAATTTAAAGTAGAAACCCAACCTCTAGTCCTTTCTGTCGCCTCATTATCTTCCTCTCTCCAACCCGCTCTCGCTCGCTCGCTCTCTCTTTCTCCCTCTCTCCCTCTCCCCCTCCCTCTTTCTGCCTCTCGTTCCCTCACACTCTCTCGCTCGCTCTCCAAACCTCTCTCTCCCTCTCCCCCCCCCCCCCCCCCCCCCCCCCTGGCCTCCAGATCGTGAACCTCATCGAGGAGACGGGCCACTTTCACATCACCAACACTACTTTTGACTTTGACCTCTGCTCACTGGACAGGAGCACCGTGCGGAAGCTCCAGAGCTACCTGGACGCCTCCGGTCTGTCCTGAAGCCCCCCCCCCCCCCCCACACACACACCCCCCCGCCCCTCCTCCTTCTGAACTTTATGAATAAACTTGAACTTTAACTTGCAGTGTAACCCCCCCCCCCCCCCCCCCCCCATCCATACCACCACTGGGTCGAGTCGCTCTCTGTGGCATTAATGGGTTAGGGACCCCCCCCCCACACTCAAGATGGGGGGAGGTCTGACCCGCAAAAGGACCAGAGAGACCCCGCTGCCCTGTCGACCAGGAGATCACCCAGAATGCCTTGGTATATTGAGAAGAAAATAATGATTTGTTGTTTTGGAGGGGGAGGCGGGGCCTGTGTTGCTCTTAGTGAATGTGCATATTGTTACCATGTTTGTATCATACTTTTTTTTTTTTTTCCCCAACCTGGGGGGGAGGGGTATGCATTGTGATAAATGCATGGTCAACACTGCCTTATGATGCTGTAAGTCTTATTTATTGAATTTGATTTGCAGGTGTGTGTGTGTGTGTGTGTGTGTGTGTGTGTGTGTGTGTGTGTGTGTGTGTGTGTGTGTGTGTGTGTGTGTGTGTGTGTGTGTGTGTGTGTGTGTGTGTGTGTTAAAAGGAGAGTTAAAAAAAACAAAACGCAGTGAGACTTGTGTTAGCACTTCACCACCGGCATTTTCTTTGAATCTGTATGACTGATGAGCGGATGGACGTCCCACTCCATTGGCAGTCAAATGTCCTAATAAATTCATTTGCATTCTGCCTTTCCTACACCTGTGTTCTATTCAATCAGGGGAGTCTGCAGGCAGCGCCTCAGTTGTCACTGGGAACATAAAGGGCTTTCTGTTCTGCTCTGAAACAGAATATCAAATTCACCTTGGAAGATATAATCTAGAAAATGTTGTGATGCTGACGATCCACTTCAAAATAGCATGAGCTGAGAAGTGTTTACGCATAGTGCGCTACAAGACTGCAAAACGTGAGGGATTAACCATCTTCTTGCCTTTAGTGTGTGTGTGTGTCAGGACGATTCAATATTGTTTATTGGCAAGCGAAGCGATCCCAATACAACCCAGGGAAGTTGTAAATGTCTCTGGCCGCTGGGTCGATAAAACACATTTAGTCTTTTATCACATTGTTACATTTTGCGTGCATTCATTCCACCAAAAGGGCATTTATTTAGGGAATCTGCTTCACTTGACTGCTTCGTACATTCTGCCTGAAGAGGAAAATACTGGTCGATCTTTCCAGAGGAAAGTCCTTTTTTATTTTTTCGTCTAGTGATCTTTTGTATTGTAAGGACATACAATAAATTTTCTGTGAGATGTGCACACATTTTGTTCTGATTCTCAAGTCGTCTCAACAGATGAATATAAGTTGGCACCAGCCAGGACAGAGAATTTGACGGTTCAATGAGAGAGATACTTTGTTGTGCATCAAAGATAACTGTTATCCGGAGACGTTCCGGTTTTGTGTTCTGACAAACTACAAGGATTCAGATGAGTGAGTTCCTGAAGCTATTTTGCAATGAGGAAACAACGTTCTTTAAGCATCTGGGAGAGTTCATACATTTTCAGCTTGATGAAGGGAAGCAGTGTGCCAAAGTAGGGGTGAAAGGTGAACGTGAATTAATTAAGAAGGGAGGAACATAGAGGGTATGAAAACCTTAAGTATTCAAAATGCACTAATGAACAGAAAGACGTGCAATACAAACAAACTTTGATAGGAGTTCTTACAAATTTAGTTGACTATTTAATCTAATTTATATATTTCAAAATGACGTTATAAAAAACAAGTTTGTGTGTATGTGTCTGTATAAGTGAATATTTAAGTTCTTGCAAACATGAAACTTTAAATCTTTGAAGAAATGTTAACATTCATTTAAGAAATCATAGGGACTGAATGACTAAATGATTGACTAATTTATGACTGAATGTGTGGATTGGGGTGCTTGATGGATTAGTATGGGTGGGATTGTGAATGGATATGGCTGGGTGAGGGTGGATGAAAGGATGCCAGGCATAGACTAGTCAGAGGTTTTAAAGAACCTCTTGTGATAGGTATTTATATCATATACGTTTTTAATTAACAATGTCTATTATACTACGTATAATAAACATAAATCAAAATCTCCTGAGGCTTCTGTCTGACAGAAACCCACAGACAGACAGATATATGTCAACTTGTCTGAGATGTAGGAGGGGACTATTAAAATGATATCGAATAATTATATCCAACACAATATGATAGATCATAACAGTACGGTATCATAATACTTGTATAGTAAGGCCCGTTCCTATTAAGAAATGCATCACCCCGATATTTCAGGCCGTTTCCATGGTGACAGACAGCAACCTGCTCTGCGGTGTCCAGGGGTCGGTACAGGAAGTGACGTCAAGGACAACTAAACCCCTCCACCCCTTGTTGTGTATTGGTTAGGGTTGGACGACTCCCTCTATAGGTCAAACACGTGCTATTGCATGCATCTCCTCTGATTGGCTGAAAAAGTTAACAGGTCACCTGCAGTATGAAGTATACAATGCAATCTAATGCACACTTTTAGAGGCGGGGACACAAGGCTGTGGAGAAAAAGAGATTACGGAGTTTGAGGCTAGGGTGGTCTTGTCTCTGGGACGGGGGTGAGAAGAGAGGGTGCATGTTACGGACCACGACATCTAAAAAGTTCTTCCAAAAAATATGGAGAGAGAAAGAAAGAGAGAGCAAGTAGTGTTTGGGATGTTTTTTTATTCATTTATTAACTTCGACCGGCGAGGCACAGAGACATTAATCGTCGCCCTGGCCCTGTGCCATCTTTATGGAAACCAACGTTGGGAGGTAGGCTACTACACTAATCCGGCCAGGCACCATGCACAAACAGCAGGTGGTGGACCCCGTCGGTCCGTGGGTCCCTCAAGGTCAACAGCAACGCCTCGAGTTAATGACAATTTAGACTCTAACCTTATTTTGAACCAATAACATTGTATATTGTGAAGCACAAATTAAAATATGAGCCGACATTTTTTAAACGTTATCTAGGATCCAGGAGCCCTACTATTGCTTAGCACAATTTATGTCTGTGTGTGTGTCTGGGGGGGGGCACAGAGCCTGGGCCGGACACCAACAACCGCAGGGGGGGGGGGGGGGTGTCGCTTGTTTCCGGTTTCGATAGGAGATATTGTACCAAGAAAAACGAATTTGCGCGGCTGGATGAAACTTTGAGATAGGGATTGTAATCGGTGTATTTCGGAAGTAGCAAGTCGTATGGAGGATGATTAGGGCCACACGTGATTTCTGAGTTTAAAGTCAGTATTCAGAGATTCTGAATTCTGACTTTAATCTCAGAATTCTGAGTTTAAAGAATTAAAAATAAATGATCACATGTTGCCCTAATCCTCTCCCGTGCAGCAGTCTACACGGTGTGTGATTATTTGATACATTAGACACACATTTTTTGACAGTTGACTACTGCTGACTAATCAAGAACCGGTGGATAAAACACCCCGTTCTACCACATCTCAGCTCTTCTGCCTTCAGACTTTGGATATGAATCCTACTTCCGATTCGTGAGAGTTGACACGAAAAAGAAATGGCTTTGCAATTATTCCGTTTTCTAGGGGTCTTCTGTCGGCTCCTACTTGGAACTGTGGGGGTTGGCAGTCAAACACATGTTAGCCTTTCATGGAAATCAAGATCAAGCGATGTAAACCAGTCTACGTATCAAACACACTTCAAACAAACGACACCAAGGCCGACAAGCCCCCGTCGATTCACCCTAGGATGATTGTGTGTGTGTGTGTGTGTGTGTGTGGTGTGTGTGTGTGGTGTGTGTGTGTGTGTGTGTGTGTTGTGTGTGTGGTCCGTGGTGTTTGGCACTAAAAGCAACCTCCCCAGCACCACACACACATTCTGTGTCCCCTCTCCACCCCCAATGATACTGGGCGGGCCAGCAAACCGTGACCTCCGCCAGGCCCTGTCTGTGTGAATCTGTACACTCACACACACACACACACACACACACACACACACACACACACACAAACACAGATAACACAGACCCCCGCACACACACCCACACATAGACAACACACGGATACAAACACACACACACACACACATGCAGAAAAAAAACCCGACACACACTACACACGCATGTTGGAAAGCACCAAAGATGGGTTTGACATTTCAGTTCAACGTGTCGAAAAAAAGTGTCGAAGCAGACTTTAAGTCGGAGATCAACCCAAACAAGGATTACAGGCGCGGCCCGGCACGGCCGCTGCCCGCATTGTGTCCCTTCTTATAGTTTAGCCATGTGTGATGGCCCCTCCGTGCGCCCGGCCTGCCCCGCTATTCATCTGCTTTGACTGGAACCACCTGCCAGCAAGACAGACAGAGGAGGAAACCCCCACCTCGCAGTCGGCGGTGGTGCTCTACTTTGCAGTGTTCTCGAGTTCACTCGGCATTTGATTGGGGGTGATTAGTGGGTGCTTGTGTTGGATAAGGTTGAAGTATGTCATGTGTCAAATCATTGTGAAGAAGTAAAAAAGTTTTTTTTTTTTCTAAAATGCATCTGGGAATTGGGTACAGTCTTCCCCTGACCTATGATTCAAATACTTGATCTAATGTTTGTATAGCCTAGTTAAAAGTTATACAAGTAGGCCAATAGTTTCTTTACTTTCATATTAAGACCTAAAGCTAATTTCTCACTCCACATAATTGTAAACTGATATTAAACACTTACTATGGGTGATAGAATGCAACATTGAAAAATATTTATTGGCGTTGTTTTATTAGGCCAAAGAATTGACCTGCGGGCGTTTAGAGTTTAGTGACCCCTAGCGGTAGGTCGGTTGAACGCCATGCCTTAAGAAATAAGTGCTGTAGCGTCCCCTATTGACAATCTCAAGACAAACGGCTTGCATTTAGCAAACATTGTCCGGCTAATAGTAAATGAATAGCGATTTAGTGCTGTCCTAATCATTGTCTATCAACTCATTCTTGCTTGTCAAATTGGTATTCTGACGGTACAGTAACTAGTCCGGGTATCAATTAATCCGACTACACAGGAACCAGTGTGGTCAGACGTAAATAGTTGCTAGACAATAATCGTTTCCAAGATTAACTTTGAATGAAGGTTTTGGAACGTGTATCAAGTGAATTGGTGGTTAAATCAGTCAGAATATACCCTTAAGAGAACACATGTAATAGCCTGGCCACTTTCAAATGTATCAATTGTTGCAGCAGGCTGCATTTCCCAGTCATATTTCCCCAGAAAGGAGCAAATGCTTCAATTACAGGCATATGAACTTTATTAAAACTTCACCACAGACATAAATTGATAAAATAATAAGAGGCCCATAACAATCTCGGCTTCTTTGAAGCCACATTAATGACAACCCAGGTGAGTAAATACAAGCTATACCATACAATTATGCCTACATTATACTAAGCTAATACATTGAACATGTGATGCCGATTTCATGTCCTGAGATGGAACAACTCAAAGACACTTCAGTTTATACAGTCTTCTGTTGTCCTTTCTTTCCAATGAGCGACTTGTGGATGTGGGGGATGACACCTGAAACAAAATATTGTATAAGTGCCAAAATAAAAAAACACAACAGAATCACTTTATTGTCACTTTGCAGCGAGTTTCTCTCCAACTTACCACCGCCGGCGATTGTCGCTTTGATGAGCGAATCAAGCTCCTCATCTCCTCGGATGGCGAGCTGCAAATGACGTGGGGTGATACGCTTCACCTTGAGATCTTTAGAAGCATTACCCGCCAACTCCAGCACCTAAAACAAAACGCATGCATGTTAACATCAGGACATTGCATGTGTGCAGTCTGGCTCTGTGTGGGTTGCGGTGTGTGGGTTGCGGTGTGTGCGTTGGTGTGTATGGGGGCGCTACCTCAGCTGTGAGGTACTCAAGGATGGCTGCACTGTAGACGGCGGCGGTGGCGCCCACCCTGCCGTGGCTTGTCGTTCTGGTCTTCAGATGCCTGTGGATACGACCGACTGGAAACTGGACAAAGAGAAAAAAAACAAGAGTAGAATCAACATCTACAGGAGCGCTGAGCCGACGACAGATGGCAGGAGACAAAAGGGTTAGCAGGCCGGATGGAGAGGGTCGACAGGCGGTAGCAGTGACCGGGTTTTGAGCCCGCCAATCGGTACGGCTTTATACTGAGGGGGTAACCCGGTGAATGAATTTATCCGCGTGTGTTGACAAACCTGCAAGCCCGCCCTCTGGGAGCGCGAAATAGCCTTTGTCTTGGTCTTCCCGGAGTCCTTTCCTGCCTTTCCGCCTGCCTATGAAACACCGCACAAGAGCCAGGGAAAGACTTTTAGTTTTCACTCAGACATACGGAGAACCAGGAGAAATTAGAGAGAGTGGCGCGTTTGCGCCGCCACGCAAACGCGGTATCGCATGTAACCGTAACATAGCATGTCGAGTTAGCATGTCGAGTTAGCAAGCTAGGCTACCAAACTGCTAACTAAGCAAACATTACGCTATTCAATGACCCAAGTTATTTAAAGGAACAGGAACTTGAGTGTATTACGGGTTATTGACAATTTGTACTACAAATTATTTGTTGCGGAAACTCACCATTGTTATATTTTTAGCAGTGGTTAATAACGCTTGAGTGTTGAGTCCAAAGGGCGCCGTCGACTACTTAGTTTCAAATGCACCGCCCGCCTACCGGCGATGGTTTTTATAGAAGTGAGCTCCATCCGGGTCACTGCGGCAGGCGGCTCGCCAATCCAGTCTCGTGTTTTCTGTTTCGGAGCAGCGTTAGCCAATCACAGAGTGAGATTTTCGTTGTGCGGGAAAATCGCTCCATGCATTTTTGGACGTTGTTATTGTTTATATGCAGTTTGCAAGGCACATATTTTAAGGCTAACTTCAGATAACTGTCATTATATAGTTCAGTATTAAATTGTACTTTCACTGATGTGAACATGTTGACCATCAATTCTGGGTCTACTATCAGTTCGTATATGAATGCCATCACAATATTTAGAAATAACTAAATGAGTTGTGATATAGGAATCCTTAATGGTAATGTAATATTGCTCAGTAATAAAGGATGAAGTGAACCGAAGTTTCTAAATTAAATGGGTCAGAGAATTAAGGTTTACAACATTCTCTCTCTCACTCTCTCTCTCTCTCTCTCTCTCTCTCTCTCTCTCTCTCTCTCTCTCTCTCTCTCTCTCTCTCTCTCTCTCTCTCTCTCTCTCTCTCTCTCTCTCTCTCTCTCTCTCTCTGAATTGATTTCAGATTTGGTTTACATGAAAGCTTACATTGAACACATGCATTGTTTAAATTTAATCACAATCCCACAGTAAATATTAAAGTTACCATGACATGATGTTTCATTCCGATGACTTTCTCTGTAATCCTGAAATAATTCCCTTTGTTTATTTCCCTGCGTGATGATAGCTGAAGTAGCTAGTTGCGTAACCAAAACACAGTTAGAACTTATGAAAGGTTATGAATGTATAATTCATAATTCATAAACCATATTTCGAGTTGACTTCAACTGGGTAAACACTCGCCTTCATGACTTAATTTACTCCACTTTTATAATAATAATACACTGTAAAAGGAGAGTTGTAAAAGGAGTAAGGGGGGGGGGGGGGTATTTAGTAATCGCTTTGTTCCCATTCACAAACAGAGTGGATGACTATACCCAGACCGATTGGGATACTGTTCCCACCCCAGACCACCCCATGTGGCTATCGAAAAGCACAGAGCCCAATTCGTCATGCATAGGCCTAAGTATCCATGAGAAAGGTGAGGACCCAGCCCAATAGCCATGCAGATTAGCAGCAGATCTGTCTCAGCAATTACTCATTGTCTGACAATGAACACGACAGGGTATACAAGTGCTGCACAATTATATATTTATGTAAGACACACAAGAGGCAATAATAAATTATTTATATACAGCCCGATAAACTTTGTGTTTGGGGTGTGTGTGTGTGTGCGTGTGCGTGTGCGTGTGCGTGTGCGTGCGTGTGTGTGTGTGTGTGTGTGTGTGTGTGTGTGTGTGTGTGTGTGCGTGTGTGCGTGTGTGTGTGTGCGTGTTGGGTTGCGTGTGCGTGTGTGTGTGGATCTAGAAAGGGGGTTCCAGGCAAGTCTTGTCCTATTCCGTGACCACCGAAACTGCAGATTCTTTCGAAACCCCAGAACACGAAAACACCACATGAGGGAAGGAAGTGCTGAGTATGTCCATGGAAGATGTGCACGCACACGCAGGCACACACACACACACACACACACACACACACACACACACACACACACACACACACACACACACACACACACACACACACACACACACACACACGCACACCACACACACACACACACACACACACACACACACACACACGCGTGCGCGCACACGAACACGACCCCCTCACATAAAGGGTAGGATAAGTTTAGGTCCCTGTCACGTATTCGCTTAAATGCATAAAATATAACTGTTTTTTAATTCATAGAAAACTAACCAGCCAATGACCCCATCACGTTCGCGCTGACATTTGTTTGTTTTTTCAAAAGGAAGAAGTTTATTTGTTCAGTCAGCGATTATTAACCTGGAAGAAGGCGTCATCCACATAGGCGACTATTTTGGTGCGTATTGGGCACTGTCAGTTTGGTGGCTGCAGAGCGCAATCACCAACCGGAGATTTACCTAGACCGATATCCTTTCCGTGGATCCTTGGCACACACACACTGCCTTACTTTTTTTTTGTTTTTAAACTTTATTTTTCTCGCTCTGTACCAATGTTCTGGTCCATTTTGATCGAGAGGAGTTCACTGCCCTCCGGAGACGCGTGACATCGCTGTTAAGACAGTTGACTGCAGATCGCCTCCTCCATGTCGACTACTAAGCCGAGGAACGGTGTTGGGGTCCACCCGGACCGCAGAAACATGCCTGTAGACGACCACCAGAGACACACTGAGCTCCCCATGAGGAGGGGGACGCTGGCCACCCAAAGGAAGACACTCGGTAGGTACTTGGATGTGGAATCAGTACTCTGAAGAGGGTGGGTCAAGTACCGAGGACCGAGACATTTTCTGTCTCGGTCCTGTGTTGTCAACTCTTATTCAATGAATATTTAAGTTACTAGATCAGTGGTATGTCAGTGGTGTTTATAATTGAGCAGTTTATCCTTCTCCGTTTTAAATGTTGATATAAGGGTTGTATTTGCTTTTCATTCAACTTCCTGGGGGTGACAGGGGGAGAGAGACAGTCAGACCAAAACAAAGCTCTGAACAAACACTATGCCCTCCGTCGTCATTTGTTCTCTGTCTATATTTATGTTGCCTATTTATTCATCGGTAAAGACGTGTGTAATATTCCTCAGAGCGCGGTCTCTCCAGGGATACTGGAAGCATGCTGAGGAGCTCCTGCTTAGCCGAGGACAGCTTACCAACAGGTAGGCCTCGTCATTTCTAAAACCTGGAATATAAAATACAAAAATATAGATGCAAACATAGTGCTATTGGGCCTTAAGCAGTCTGCATCATCACTGCTAAAAAAAACATTAAAAGCATTTATTTCCATGTAAGCATACCTTCTTTCTTGATGGGCCTCTATTGTCTTTATATGGCCAGCATGGGTTCACAGAACCTCTGAATTCATTACCACCGCGTACCAAACATGCAAAGCTGCTGGTAAAGCTGCAATGCCAGGAGCACATATTAGCCAATGAGATCCCTCCGTTGTGACAGTACATATGGAGTTCTGGAAAGACAGCACACTGCAACACTTGCGCTGACATACTCATGCTGTTGACAGGGTGTTCCTACAAGCAGGACTCTCTGTTTTAGTTTCGGCCTGATGTCTTGTTAGAATGTGATGGATATTCTTGATCTTGTCAGTGTCACTCAATCTGTTGTGTGATACGATGAGTGAATGAAGTGATCAGCTGATCTCTGCGTAAGATATACCACATATCCAGACTGCCTGTGACATTTAAATTCATAAGTGGACTATCATTTGTCCAAACAAGGTCATTCATGTGCCACTGTGCCAGGTGTCAATAGGGAAGCCTGAATACAATTTCGGCACAGAACACTAATTTGGGGTATTTTCAACGATAAACAAAGACCAAAGGTGATAGCATTAGATAAATACACCTATAAATACACTTGAAAAGCATCTTACAACAAAAGCAGCAACAGCACATCCCAGTATTGTACATTATACACACTACACTTTTAGTGTCACAGGCTTTTATGACACTGCAGCATTTTCACGGAGGTAACAATGAATCATGTGGGAAATCACGTGAGGAGGGTTTCAAACGTTTGATACCTTGAACCTGTACAGTGGCCGCATACCTGAGTTATTCATTAAGCGCGCTGCTCCTTTCACTGTGTCAGATAGTGGCTCCCGGTCCCGGTGGGGTAAGCAAGGTGACCAGCCGACGTCATCTACGACGCTGACTTCAGTCAATGAGCTGGTGTATCATAAAACAAAACATAGGGCCCTCGTCGAGGGAAGGAAATCTTTTTTTTTGTACCCTCACTGGCTCTGATCTCCACGACCACACCTCCCCGTTAAAAGCATATTTACACTGACTTATATACCATAGGTCTATCGGTTATTCAATAAAGTAATACTTTTGTTTATATGAACACCGTTAGTAAACATGAACAGCATTAGTCATTTATTACCAGACAATTTAAAAGTGATAGAACCGTTAGTTAATGCCTTAACTCACGTTAATGAATGGTTGAAGATTGTATCATTATTGTAAAGTGTTACCATTTATTTGAGTAAAGTTGGAACATGACCCCCCTCCCCCGGAAAAAACAAACCATAAACCAAGCGCTCCTTGCTCTGTGTGCTTTGATTGGTGTGACTGCTGTGCTGTGGGCTCAGCTCTGCCCATGCTGCTGACCATGGTGGAGGGCCCCGGCAGACTTCCTGTGGATGAGGACACACAGGAAGTGCTGAGAGGGAAGCTTCGCCTTCTGCAACCTGACAGCCCAGAGGTCATCGCTCTGTTCACGGTACGACCGCGGGGGTGCACGCACACACACACAGATAGAAGCACGCACGCACACACACACACACACACACACACACACACACACACACACACACACACACACACACACACACACACACACACACACACACACACACACACACACAGGCATGCACACACATACACACACAGAAACAAAGCTCCATATGCGCACACATACACACACACACACACACACACACACACACACACACACACACACACACACACACACACACCCAGATGTGCACATAAACACACACATAATCACACACACAGGGACAGCAACATATGCACAGACACTCATATGCCCCGACACAAACATTTTCGTTTACAGACACCAGGCATAGACGCAAATACAGTTAATGTATTGCATGTAAATAATGACCAAGTGAAAAAACCTTTTTCCTACTTCTTAATGTGACTCATTGTCACATATTTTCTCCTCTCTCCAGGAGCTGTCGTCTCACATCCACTCCATTAGCAATGAAGAAAATACGATATTGCTGACGTTCAAAACATTTGAGGAGATATGGAAGTTTACAACATATTACTCATTAGGTAAGAAAAGATTTCCTTCAATCGTAAAAAATTGTTACCTGCTAAATACAATTTTTCTAATACATAATGCCTGATTGAAAAGCTGATACGACTTCTTTATTCTCTTCCCCTCCCCTGCCCTCTCTCTCCTCGGTCCTTGGTGACGGTCAGGCTTTCTGGACCAGTGCATGGAGAGTCTCTTATTCGACCAGAAGTTCTGGATCCAGTCCCTGGACCGGGACGACCTGGGCATCGAGGTGTCAGTGCCTGAGGACTCCCTTCATCTCATGGTCAAAGGTCTCCTGATGCAGGAAGGTGGGTAGAGGAGACGCACACTCCCATTGGACAAGGCTCTGACTAATTCCTGACACCCAACACTCTTTTGACGCGTTATAATGCAGTATTGATAGCGTACTACTATCTACTAAATTCCCCACTGATAAATCACATATGATTTAAATCCTAGGGCCCCCTCCCTTTCAGTCCCCCCTGAATAATCTCCTTTCACCCCTTAACCTCATCTCTGAGCGTATGTAATCTCCTGGGTTCTGGAAGGGGGACAGGGGGGGAGCCACCCTTAAGAACAAGCTTTCCTCTCCCTGTGCCCCCTTAAATGTCGATTGGTAGAAAAATAGCAAGATATGGCTTTTAAGAAGAAAACAATTTCCATGTTATGATCGTAAGACAAGTTGAAATGGATCATATCTAAGCTCCTAAATACTTCCAATTCCTAGAGAGCACTTTAGCCAGCTAGCTCTTCTTTCAGACACTCCGTACTCAAGTCAACGGGAGTACATGGTTGGGCAGGAAACGACTCAGCCGTTCTATCAAATCTACTCTTGGAAACACCGCATTTTTACACCTAACAAAGGTCAAAGATTTGGGCCGTTGCTTAGCTTGACCTAGTGTTCAGTAAAAGGTAGCTCGTCCCTGGGTGGGCTTGAACCACCAACCTTTCGATTAACAGTCGAACGCGCTAACCAATTGCGCCACAGAGACCTGCATCTGTATCCACATGAGTCTTGTAAAATCAGAACATGTCTGCATGTCAGCTATGGCTAACTTCGCAACAAATTAATCTCACTCAACCATTGAAACAGTCAATGGCAATGAGATTGTATTATACCCTGGTATGCTAGATTACCATCTAAGGAGAATAACCATGCTTTCAAAGTCATGTTATATTGCTTATTCGTCCTTTCAAATTATCAACACTTTTATGGTTTGCCGCCACAAACCGTAGTTGCAGTTTATTGTCAATCTGTCTAGCTGACTCCATATCAATGCAAAATGTGGCAGCTCGATCACGCAACCTGCTGACATTTAGTGTGGCTCTATGATCGAACAGAACCAAGAACGGGCTAGGTTAAAAAGACATAGCGCCCAACGTGGGGCTCGAACCCACGACCCTGAGATTAAGAGTCTCATGCTCTACCGACTGAGCTAGCCGGGCATACAACATACGATACCAGACAACATAAAAAAAAAATACACAAAAAAAAAAACCTGTGCGTTAAATCACCTGGACTCTGGTTCTGGTTGTACCCAAATACACAAACCACAAGGAGGGAACACATCATGGAAGAGAGACACAGGCAGAATCAACCAGCACTGACCCAACAGACAGCAGTTAAGGAATTTAAGTACTAAGGAACACAGGAAGGAACACAGGTGTGTTCCTTATTGTTATACCTGAATTAGTTATCCACACAGGCTAACGAGAGGCCCTTCATGGAGGCTGGGTCAGGGGTAGGTTATTGGATGCTTCTGGTCCCAATATAGTGCACTCTCTTCTATAAACTAAAATTGCACATTCACATTTTTATCAAATCAAAGCTTCTGTTCAGTCAAAATAAATCAATTACAGAGGGTATTTCAAAGGAGTAATAACGTAAAGTAGGGTTAATAAAGTACCGCTGTGTGTTCCTCCCGGCTCTGACAGGCTCCTTCTTCGCCAGCTGCTCCTCCAACCAGATCTTTGACAGCTCCACCTGCGGGGGGGACCTGTACCTGGAGCAGGGGGACGTGGCCCAGTTCGAGCCCCCCATCCTGGGCTCGGGCTGGAGCGTGCTGTCCCTGAACGACGGAGCCAGGGGGACCACACAGAAACCCGCACTGGAGCCCCTCCTCCCTTTCTATCAGTACGTGTAGTGTGTAGTGTGTAGTGTGTAGTGTGTGTGTGTGTGTGTGTGTGTGTGTGTGTGTGTGTGTGTGTGTGTGTGTGTGTGTGTGTGTGTGTGTGTGTGTGTGTGTGTGTGTGTGTGTGCTATTTTCTAACAACCAATACAAAATTCAAAATTCTTACAAAAATAGTAAGACGTAGTAATTGTAAGACTCACTCTAGTACCAGAAAAGTGTATCAACTTCAGTGTGGAAGATGAGATTGTGGTTTAAAGGTGGACATTGCAGCAAAATCTAAATAAGTTAACATTTATAGCTCCGGAATTGTAACCATGGTTGACACCGAGTGGATGTTTTCTACCCCCCCCCCCCCCCCCCTCCCACAGATGGTTTCTTAAGTCCTGCCCTGAGAACGTTCTGGTGGGCGGTGGGAAGCCGGTCTGCAACTTTCCCCTTCGCTTCGGTAGGTGGGGTCGCAAAGATAACACCTTGTTGTTCATACCCAACCATACCTTTTTGTTCGATACACGCAATGTTACCTGGCCCAGAGCCACTTCATACACACGAGTGCACACACTGACCCCCGCATTGAGCGTCCCACTTGACAAGTTATATATCGCAAGTGTTGAAACTTGGATGGCTGTAGGGACTGACACATGGGGAAAGAGAGGAATAGCGTCATCCTGAAGGTTGGGCTTGGCTATACAAGTAGAAGATCTACAATGTCTTAGGATGCCTGGTGGCTCCATCAACTCCTCCACTAGCAATCCACAGATTGTGTGACGTAGAGGCCTCTCCATCCTGACAAACAATGTTAACCAAATCCTGAGTGCTATCAACTCCATGAGGAGAGGCAGAGTGGAACAGAAAAAAGAGTTTAGACCAACTATAATCGCAGAAGAAGAAGGAAATCACAGCAACCGGACCTCCATTACTTTGTACAGGTTGTCCCTCTCTACCTTCTCCACCCCCCCCTCACATCTCTCTCTCTCTCTCCGTCCTGGGCCTGTTCCCCCCTCCTCCCCCACAGCCCGGGGGACCTGTCGGGCCCTCTCAGAGTACCACGGCCAGGGCCCGGACGAGCTCAGCCTGGCGGCCGGGGAGCGCGTCGTCGTGGTGGGGCGCCTGGTGTCCGGGTTCGAGTGGTTCCTGGGGAGGGCGGAGGCCACGGGAGCACTGGGGTTGGTGCAGACGGCCCTGGTGGAGCCGACGGATAACCTTTGTGAGTAAGTGTTGATCTCGAACGGGGATTACGTCTGCATGGATTCAGGCCTGGAAACACAGGGAGATGTTTTTATTATTTTGAATGTTTTTTGCAGTGCTTGTCTTTGCCTTTGAAATCATTGAAAGTGTGAATGGTTCCCGACACACTTTTGTGCGTTAAGTATTTCCTAAACGTAATTTAATCCAGATAATGGAGTAATTAAAAAAAACAATGAGCTCACCCAATTGCAGGGTTTAAATAGGACTTAAGTAATGTTGGCCTAAAAGGACATTTCCAACAAAAGGCACGTGAAAGAAAGTCATTCAACGCCAGATTTCCGACAACACCTATACTGAATAAGTGTTCTCGGGTATATACAAAACAACGTTTTAAAATGTCATATTTACAGGTCAACAGATATCTACTTGGACGCAGAGGAAAGGAGCTTCTTCTGCTTCAAAGAGGAGTCCATCATCCAGGAGACCACCGCGTTGCTGAAGAAGAACTCTCAGAGTGACATCGGCTACGTCTTCAAACTTGGTAGGACGGAAATCCCCCTGATATGATGTGAAACTAAACTGTGAGGGGTTTTTAACACGAGCAACTGTAAGCGACATTGAAAGCAGAACTTAAAGGGGTAACCACCCAAATCAAACCACAACCTCCCAAAATAAATGATTGCACCTGTTTCTGGCCCTCTGTGTGGGAGCAGGCGCTGTTTTCATGATCAACAATGATTGGAATAACCTGTTTTCTACCATCGGCTGATTTAAGTGCTCTTTAATTATATTGGCTGCTAGAAAGCCGAGTCGTTTTCAGATTACGTTAACATTTAGTTTGCCTAAAAGCATATTTAAAACATGTTCCTTGATACTTTAAAGAGTAAAAAAATAACTTTGAATGACCCAATAATTATTTTTATGCTTCCATCTTCTCAGATTTGATTCCCCAGCAAGATGGTGTGAAATTGGCCAAACAAAGTAAGTCTTGTTTCCCTTGCTGCTTCTCTGTGCTTATCTGGTGTTTCAATATCTTCATATAAAATGCCCCTCTATTATCCGAGGTCTCCGAGGGGCCAAACTGACAGACCCGAACCAAAATTGTCTCTGGACATTTCTTTCAATAAATGCTATCCTAATAGACTGAGGTCAAAATGGCAGAAAGACCATCATTGAACAACAGCGGTAAAATAATGGTATCTGACCTGGAACCAATTTGCCATAATAAGATGTGGGCCCTAACTCGTACAGGTCATAGGTCGGGGGTCTGGGATCCTAGGGTTCAGGTAAACCTGTCGACCTCTACTTCATAGCATAGGATAAGAATAGAATAGACTTTATTTGTCATTATGCAGTAGATTCAGTAATAGTAGTAAATGAAAATCATATTCCATTATCAAGTTACACAGTCTAACCCCCGTCAACGACAGGAAGTTCACTGGAGCATGTCGACGCGGACGCTCGCCTGGAGTTAAAAGCCAACATGGAGAGGATCCTGGCGCCATGCCGGGCGCCATTACCCCACCGCGGGACGCAGAGTGAAACCGGAGCGCCGCTGACCCCGTCCTTCGGGCTCCGCCCCCCTCGCCCCCTCCCGAGGCGCCGTGCTTCACGGTCCACGCGCCCGTCGAAGGAACCCCGGACGGCGAGCTCTTCACCCCCCTCCTCTCCTTCCTGGAGGGCGCCCCCTACAGGCGGGAGTTCGCCGTCCTCTACGGCGCCACCGCCGACCTCCTCTCCTCCTCGCTCTTCGCGGGCCACGCCGACGAAGACGCGCTGGTCGCCTTCCTGAGTGTCGCCAGGGAGACGGCCCGCAAGCGCCGGCTCCACTGGGCCCAGAGCCGCGCGTGCTTCCTGCTGGGCCTGCAGTGCGCCGGGAGGTCAAAGTTCAGCCAGGCGCGGGTGTACCTGGAGGAGGCGCTCGCCGTGCCCAAGGAGGCCTTCGCCGACGTGAGGCTGCTGGCCGCGCTCTACGCCAACCTGGCCCACATCCACCTCCTCCAGAAGAACGCCGAGAAGTACGTCGCCGCGGCGGAGCGCCTGGCGGCCGCCGCCATGGCCCTGCCGGAGTGCGTGGCGAGCGCCAAGGACCACGTCGCGGCGCTCCAGTACGCCCTGAGGAAGGCGGTGCTCACTCGGAACAAGATGGCGGAGGCGCGCGCTTGCTTCGTGCTCGCCAAGTGTCACCGTCTCCGGGGCGAGGACGAGGCCGCCCTGCCCTACGTGGAGAGGCTCCTGGAGCTGTCGGCGGCGGCGGCGGCGGAGGAGGGGGGGTCCGACGGCGTCCCCCCCAGCCGCGTGTGCCTCGGCCTGGGGAGGATCTACGGCGCGCTGGGCCGGCCCCTCCTCAGCGTGTGTGCGGCGAGGAGGGCGGCTCGGAGCCCGCCGCCACGCTGGGCGACTGCCTGGGCGCGCTGGCGCTGGTGCTGGAGAGACGGGACGAGGTCTCGTGGCTGGGGGGCGGGGAGGGGGCGCTCCCGTGTCACGCCGTGACGTACCTACGCCGCGCCCTGGCGTTGGGCGAGGGGCCGAGGGGCGGCGGCGGGGAGAGGAGGGGGGGAGACACGCGCTGAGTCACGCGCTCACGCTCTGCCTCTCCGGGCTGCTCCAGAGGCACGGGATGGACGGCCACGCCGTCCGCGTCGTGCGCGCGCCTTCGTCGACCGCCGGCGCCGCGCCCCGGGCCTGGCCGCGGGGGAGGGCCGCAGCACCCTGGTGTGGCTGGCCTGGCTCTGCATCCGCGACGGGCAGGAGGACGCCGCGCTGGACGTGCTGGACGCCATCATGCAGTCCCCCCCGTCGGAGCACGGCGCCACCCCTCAGGACGGTCGGTCTTTGTCGTCCACTTTGATTTTGGTTCCGTTTGGTTGAAATTGTTTATTGTTTTTCTTTTTTTTTGCATTTTTTGCGTCAAAGATGTGAAACGACTGTTCTCGAAATTGTGTATTTGAGTTTAGTGCAATTAGCCACGTCTTGTGCTTTATACAAATCAAACAATATTTGACTGAGGAAAAAAAAATCGTAAACTAATACCCTGGATGTGCACGTGAAGGCCTGGTCCTCAACATGCGAGGCATCGCGCTGCGGCGCCAGGGCAACCTGCAGAGGGCAGCAGAGAGCTACCGGGCGGCCGACGACATCTGCGAGGAGTTCGACGACATGTCCAACTGGGCCGTGTGTCAGGCCAACTTCGGTACACCTTCCCATGCTTACGTTTGTGTGTTCTTATCGAGAGCGAGGCATATACGCCCGTGTGTTAACGGTAGATAAGAATCACTGACGATATGTTGTTTGCATGACCTTAAGACCTCTAAAGAAGAAAAGGTTTTATTAGCTGTGTTCTTGTGGCAATAATGAGCCCATATCTTTATGTACATATTAAGTTCCATTTTGCAGATATGGCCAACCTTGAAGATTTTGACACAGACACAGACACAGGCACACACACACACACGCACGTACGCAGGCACACACACACACACACACACACACACACCACACAACACCACACACACACACACACACACACACACACACACACCACACACACACACACACACACACACACACACACACACAGATAGACAGACAGGCACTTAAACACTAACTATCACCATCATCGCGTTAGCAGCAAGACATGTCATCACGTAAAACATCCAACCATCCCAACAGCTGCTCTGCGACTCTTTCTGCCTCCGCCGATCCATCCCTTTTTTTTCATCCTCCACAGGGCTGTTGTGTCTGAAGGCCGGGGCGAAGACCCTGGCGGAGAGGCACCTGACCCGGGCCCTGGAGCTCTTCTCTGGCCTGGAGCAGGAGGGGCCGGGGCTGCAGCTGGTGCACGTGCTGCTGGAGCTGGGGCGGCACTACCTGGAGCAGGGCCGGCTGCGCTACGGCCAGGGCTGCCTCGAGTGGGCTCTGCTGCTGGCCATCAAGGCCGGCCTGGCCGACTGTACGTGTGTTAAAGTCCTGGGGTCCTCCAGCTGGGCTTCTCAGGGCTTAGTTATGGTTCCACGTCGACGCAACACAATGACCCCAGTCGCCTCGATTGCAGTCGGGAACCTGTTTTGGTTCTGCGTCGGGTTTCGGTGAGCGGACCAATCACAGCCCCCGCTGCTGCGTCGGGCCGCGCCTCGACGCAAGGTTACAATTTTTTGGGAGGCTCACGTCAGGCCCTTGCGGTGGACGCAAGGGGGGTCCGCAAGGACGTAAGGGGTCTGTAAGCCCCTTGCGTTGTGTCGACGTGGAACCATAACTAAGCCTTTACTGAAGCACACCTTCTCTGCCTTCGGATGGTTTAATAGATAGGGAGCGGTAGATAGGGAGTTTCTGACTACAGGTCTTGGAAATACATGATAAATGCTTGCAAGAGATAGACAGTATGATGGTTAGTCATCAAGTTGTCACACTTTATAATAACGTTTAGTCGTAGCAGGTCAATCAAAAGTCTTGTGACTGGATTGGTATTAAAAAGTGTTGCCCATTAAGTTAGTCAGCTGACTCAGTAGAGTGATGTCTTTTTGTTTCCCCGACAGGCCATCTCACAGCCACGCAGCAGCTGTGCCGTCTGTACGGAGAGGTCCACCCCGACCAGGCGCGGTGCATCGTCTACAATGAACACCAGCTCCCCCTGCTGGCCGCCCGGGGGGACCGCAGCCGTGAGGGGGACGTTCTGCAGGCCATCAGCGAGCAGTACCTTTCTCTGGGCACAGCTAAGTATGTGTGTGTTATTTTAGTGTGTGTGCGCGTGTGTGTGTGCGTGTTCTCATTTCGTCTTAGCCAAACATCCAAAATATGTTGGGTGCTCTTGATGTTGATAATGAAAGTGTGCCAAGATCAAGACGTAATTAAAAAAGGGATGATTAATGAAATCAATTAATCCAGATATTGCATAACATCATACATCATAGAATGGAATTCAAGATATTTCTCCCCCTTGTCTGCCAACCAGTGTCCCCTCCAACTTCTGTAAAACATGAAGTTGTCCACTCCAATATAAATAACAGGCATGAACTTGGCGGGTTATACCTCTATGCCTCTTTTCAGAGTAACGGCCTAAAACGGACTCATGTATCATGAGCCGCTATTAACGGCTGTGTGTCTGTCACAGCAGATCGTTTGGTAAACGTTGGTGATATTATCGTTGTGGACTTCTTCGACTTCCCTCATGTATGTGCGGCAGCTGTTCAGGAGACAGAGCGGGTTGGAACTGGTAACCGGAAGGTTGCTAGTTCGATCCCGTTTCTCTAGAGTGTCGAGGTGTCCCTGCGCGAGACACCTCACCCTGACTGCTCCCGACGAGCTGGCGGTCGCCCTGCGCGGTTGACTCCGCCGTCGGCGTGCGAACGAAGGGTTGTGATTCGCTCTGGATAAAACCGTCAGCAAAATCCCCTTAATGTAAATGTGTGAGTCGCCATGTTTTTATTATGTACTGACGTCGTTCAGGGCGTACCGGGTGGCGCTGGACTGCACCAAGAGGAGCCTGGGTATCTTCATCGACCTGGGCCAGCGCGAGCAGGAGGCCTACGCGTGGCTTCAGGCGGGGAAGATCTACCACATGCTGGGCCAGAAGGAGCTGGTGGACCTGTACATACAGGTCGGTTCAAAGGCAACTTTATTCAAAGTGCGCTTAAAGGACGAAACAGGAGGTCAGGACGGTAAAACAACGCCACAGGAAGTGGGGATGATGGATGATATCAGTGAGGTAGGGGCTCTAGCTCAGCTCTTTATAGCTAGCAGAGGTTGGAGAGATATCAAGAAGCTTAAGGCGGGCCTGTTGGATAGTGAAACATGCATTTGTCAATGATGAGCAATACCACAATTTGTTAATTCGATTTCTATTGCAAGAAAATGACAGATTTTATCTGGTATTTTGTTTTTTTTCTGACCCGTTTTTCCTGCGAAAATGTCCTACAGTAACTTCCAGATAATCTGAAGACATAGCTATAAGAACATCGTTAATTAAGGAGGGGTTATGAGCTAAGAAGAGTTTAGGAGATAACTTTTCTTAACTTAAAAAAAATAAGCCAAGCAGTGCTTCTAAAAAAAGAAACCCGTCTAAAGGTTAACCCCGACACACCCACCTCCTTTTATGGCCTCCTTGTGACCTTCCTGTGGTCCTCCTCTGTGTTTGTGTGATCCTGGTCCCAGGTGGCCCAGGACGTGGGCCTGATCACAGGGGACACCGGCTTCGTCCTGGCTCTCCTGGAGGCGGCCGGGGACGTCTTCCACAACAGCTCCCAGGACCGAGACAAGGCCGTCTGCTTCTACCGGGTATGGCGCCCGCCTGGGCACGTGAATGTGTTCCGGTCGCTGGCGGTTACCACAGTGTGTAAACCCCATTGGAGCCAGGAATAGCACTTTTTGCGGGATTAAAGGATGATCGGTTGACATTTTAATTAACAAAAAAACAATCTAGTTTTCTAAGGAACAACAAGCTTCGAGCTAACTAGCAATACAGGTTTAAACAGGGTGTGTGTGTGTGTGTGTGTGTGTGTGTGTGTGTGTGTGTGTGTGTGTGTGTGTGTGTGTGTGTGTGTGTGTGTGTGTGTGTTGTGTGCGTGCGTGTGTGCGTGCGTGCGTGCGTGCGCGCGCGCGCGTGCGTGCGTGTGTGTGTGTGTGTTTGAAAAAGGGTTTTTGTGTTTTCCCAGTTCAGAAAAAACACCACTTAACTTAATCAAACCATAATCACCCTCCTCAACGGCTGAGCTCGTTACCATAGTAACACAGGAGGCGCCACTACCAGCCCCTCCTCTCTCGGGGACCAGAGAGTGTTGACGGGTGCGTGGTGTCGCCCCGCCGTCCCTCAGGACCGCGCCCTGCCCATCGCCCTGAAGACGGGCAGCGAGGCCAGTCGTCTCCGGCTCTGCCACAAGCTGGTGGACCTGCTGCTCAGCCTCCGTCGCCACGACGACGCCGTGGAGTTCGCCCAGACCGCGCTGGACATCAGCATCACTCTGGGTGAGCGGAGCGCGTGGTCGCACTTTGATAATGCTTGTGATGATGAGGCTACAACAAGCGACACTTACTATTGATTATGGTTCAAGCTAGGGTAGGCAATATGGAGAAGTATGCAAGAGTTTTTGAAAGTTCTTCGATTTTGAAAGTTTCCAACTGAAATAATCCCATCCGTCACTTCCGGCCTTCCTCCAAGGTCACCCCCCCCATAAACATGTGGCTAGCTCGCTAGCTTTAGCGATAGGTCTGCCCGGCCTTATGAGCAATGCACTCACGCACAGGAAGAATGATAGCACAGGCTTATTATGGGCCTGCGACAGCGGCAGTGTTTTAAATATTTTTTTTCAAAGCAAAGAGAATTACAACAATATGACAAAAAACGCTTCTTAAATACATTGTCTACCCTAGCTTTAAATAAAATGTAAATAACACACACACGGTAACACTCATACACACATAAGAGATACCCTGAAGGCACCTTGCATGGGGGAGAGGGTTTCCAGCGGGGAATCAAACCCTAAACCCATGGCACCGAAACATCCAATTCAAGTTGTGAGAAATCAGTTTTAAGGTAAAAAAAAAAAGAAAAACCCCCTCCCCCAAACCCCCTCCCCCAATCCCAGAGGAGCGTCTGAGCGAGAGGGTGGCGTACCACCGCCTGGCCACCATCTACCAGCACCTGGGCCAGTGGGAGCTGGCCGAGCACCACTACCTGAAGGCCCTGGCCCTCTGCCCGGCGCCCCTGCAGTTCGACGAGGAGACCCTGTACTACGCCAGGGTGTACCAGACGCTGGGCGACATCATCTTCTACGACCTGAAGGTGACGGAGGGGGGGGTTCGTTGTTTCTTTTTGGGGTGGTGTTATATGCGTCTGAAAAAACAAAACGCAACTGTGAAATGGAATGATTGTTTTTTTGGGGGGGGGGGGGGGGGGGGGGGGGGGGGGGGGGGGGGGGGGGGGGGGGGGTTGGGGGGGGGGGGGGGGGGGGGGGGGGGGGGGGGGGGGGGGGGGGGTATATTGCTCCACCCTGCTTTGCTACGCCCAAGTTCATTCTCATTGGCCGCTCCACCTCTGACCTCCGATCCCCGGGGACTTTACACCAAAGAGGAGGAAAGTTCCACTGTTTATTTATTGTGTGTGTGTGTGTGTGTGTGTGTGTGTGTGTGTGTGTGTGTGTGTGTGTGGGTGTGTGTGTTGTGTGTTGTGTGTGTGGGGTGTGTTTGGGTGTGTGGTGTGTGTGTGTGTGTGTGTGTGTGTGTGTGTGTGTGTGGTGTGTGTGTGTGTGTGTGTGTGTGGAAGTGAATGAAGTATTGCTGACAGATTCAGAACCCAGACCCTCCCCTCATCCACAAAAACACTTTACACTTTCGATGTCCTCAAACACCGCAACCTTTAACCCCCTCCTGGACCTCTGTTTGACCTTTGACCCCCCCGAAGGACCCCCACGACGCGGCCGGCTACTACCACCTGGCGCTGGCGGCCGCCATGGACCTGGGCAACAAGCGCGCGCAGCTGCGTCTGTGCACGCGGCTCGCCACCATCTACCACAACTACCTGGTGGACCGCCGGCTGTCGCTGTGCTTCTACCAGCGGGCGCGCGCCTTCGCCACCGAGCTCAACGTGCGCCGGGTGGACATCTCGGCGTCGCGGCGCCAGATCTCGCGCCGGTGATGGCGAGGGGTGTGATGTGCGGCCCGCCACCGGGAGCTAATCATTTTTTCGTACGTATGGATGGCGCCTTTTTCGCCTCTGATTCGCCTCTGATTGGTTAGAAGGGCTCTCCTCCGATTGGTTATGGTTAGGGTTAGGGTTGGAGTTAGTGTTAGGGATTTCACTGACCCTAACCCTAAACCTAACCATAAGCCTAACCCTAACCCTAAACTACCCCAAACAGCTAAGACTAATCGAAGCATGATCTAAAGGAGAGCCCTTCTGACCAATCAGAGGCAAAAAAGGCGGTACTTACCCCTACCCTCCTACGAAAAAAGGATTGGCCTGCGGGGACATGCAGAAATCGCGCGTGTTGTTGTGATACTGCAGTGTTCTTTTTGGATGTTAGTGATTTTTTCCGGTCTGTAACGGTGAAGTGATGGAGGAGTTGAAATGTGGCTGTTTGAATGTGTGTTCTTGTCTTCTGTTCAATTTATAATGGTTTATAATGCATCAAATATGAATCAAAACAATCAGGTTATGGGCCGCGAGATATTGGCTGTCAGTGATTACTTCATTCAGTCATCATTGCAAGCTGTGCAGGGGAGGAACATGAACAACTTGTGGCACTTTAAAAGAGCAACCTAACTCAAAACGGTTTGGTTTGTTAATCCTGCAACTCACATCCAGGAATACAATTCTAAAAGAAAAAAACTGGATTCGTGTTTAACAACTTTTCAACATGTCAACACGTCAATGTAAATGTTTGTTAAATTGAGTTCAAATCTTACTGAACGTTGAAACGATGATTTTTGTTGTTGTGTGTACACTGATAATAAAAAAAAAAGAGCTGACCAGTGAATCAAAGTCAAAGAGTTACATCTTTGAATGGAGAAAAACAGAACGGGTCACTGCAGAAACCAAACATTAACTACAGCCTGCAATGATAGATGAAGATGTGGAACCAAGTGGAGGGAGAGAGAGAGAGACCGAGAGAGGGCGAGAGGGAGTAGGAGAGAGAGAGAGAGAGAGAGAGAGAGAGAGAGAGAGAGAGAGAGAGAGAGAGAGAGATATGAGATAGGAGAGAGAGAGAGAGAGAGGAAGCGAGAGTGAGAGGAGAGAGAGAGAGGAGAGAGCGAGAGGAGAGAGAGAGAAGAGAGAGAGAGAGATCTAGAGCGAGAGAGAGATATGTTTCCAGATGGAGGTATAGACTGAGTGAGAGAGATGGTAAAAATGCAGCAGACCGTAATAAATTGGATACCGTTTTGTGGTTTTTGGCTCCCTGATCTCAACAAATTCTCACCAGATTGAGGAAAATATGCGCGTGTGTGTGGGTCCATTTTTGCGCAATTTATGTCTACATGACAGCTCAATGATGTATGCACTGTTGATATGTTATTACTCCTCCACAATTTCAACACCCTATACCTGAAATGACCACAAATTATTTTCAATTTACTCCTCTGCGTCAAACTATTCCTAATAACTCTGTTTCTGTTTTTCTATTTTGTTCACGGTTATTGCACACAAACTTCCGCATCATTAGCC
>NC_079428.1:4767445-4777445 GCF_026213295.1 Gadus chalcogrammus | reverse complement strand
AACCATGCGGTTGGAACTGAATCTCTGAGCTTCTCAGACCAGTCTACTTGTAGAGTTGCAATGGAAACGGTCATCACTGTCTCTAGGAAATGTACCGGCTGGGTCTAAAAACATGGGCTGTGGTTCCAGGGCCACTAATCCTAATTTCACCATGTTTGCCTCATTACGCACACACCCACACACATTCACAAGCAAGCACCCACACATACTTACATACACAAACATGCACACACACACACAGGTAGGTATTTTGAGGGGGAGCTCAGGTTTTGTCAGTATTGTCAATTAACTTTTCTCTGAATAAATGTCAGCTATCATTACAAAATGTTCAGGTCATATTGCACAGACCAGAGGTTAAGTAACATATTCATTGTTTTGTCCAAACCTCCATGGACTTGAATTGGGCCGGAGTAGTTCAGGAGGGAGAGCGGGTTGGCTGGTAACCACAAGTTTGCTAGTTCGATCCCTGGTTCCTCCTAGCTCGAGTGTCGAGGTGTCCCTGAGCAAGGCACCGCACCCTAACTGCTCCCGACGAGCTGGCTGTCGCCCTGCATGGCCGACGCCGCCGTCGGTGTGCGAATGTGTGTGTGAATGTTAGATGAATGTTGTATCGCGCTGTGGGTGGCCACTGGCTACAAAAAAGCGCTATATAAATGCAGTCCATTTTGACTCGAGTCTTAAAGTGCCATTCAAATGCGGTATTCTTCCTGCCAGTATAGGTGTATCCCATCCTACCAGTCCCCGCTACAAGTTCAACTTCATCGCCGACGTGGTGGAGAAGATAGCGCCGGCCGTCGTTCACATTGAGCTGTTCCTCAGGTACGGTCCCGTTTCAATGACACCCGAGCATGCATCATTACGCTCTATATCTTTCATCTATCTATCTATTTCTACGTTGTTTTCACTAAATCACCGTGCCATATTAAATACCAAGGCATACGTTTTCTTGTACCTTCATTGAGCTTTGTAACTTGACCCCTGACCTCACCCCCTCACCCCCCCCCGACGTCTCCCCCCCAGGCACCCCCTGTTCGGCCGTAACGTCCCCCTGTCCAGCGGGTCCGGGTTTGTGATGTCCGACACGGGCCTCATCGTGACCAACGCTCACGTGGTCTCCAGCTCTTCTGCTCTGTCTGGGCAGCAGCAGCTCAAGGTACGGGCTGTTTGCGGCCTGTGGCAGCCATCTTGGTTCTAAAAACCTGCTGTGTCAGGGCATGGTTGAATCTTTGGAAACCAAGATGGTTGCTAGGTGAAGGCGCATGAGTAAACAATCATCAACAGCAAATCGGTTGAGCAGTAACCAATGTGTGTGTTCCTCTCTATTCAACACATGAGAGGGAAACAGTTAAACATACACAGTGATCAATTATCAGAGCAATATAATGGATTTATTTAAGCTGGGTCAAAAGGTTAATCACAGTGTTGTTGAAATACTCCAAATGTGTAGCTATTTTACGTTAACGTTTAATCCTATATCCGGAGAGACTTGCAATCGAGACTGAAAACCATCAAAGCATGTACTGTAGGACAGTTCACTGAACATTGCAAGTGTGTAGATAAAGCCCCAAAACAACGGCCCACTGTAAGTTTGAGAGACTTTTGACATTTCCTTTTCCTGTTTTTCTTCTCATCAAGGTCCAGATGTGCGATGGTGATGTGTACGAGGCGAATATCAAAGACATCGACAAAAAGTCGGACATCGCTACGATCAAAATAAACCCATCGGTGAGCTGAGACCCCGATGTCATGTTGTGGGATGAAGTAGATCCCTGCACTGCCAGATTGGGTGACTTCATTTAAAGTGCAACACGCTTTTCCATAAATGACTCTATGACACAGAGGTCACTTTGAAGTCTGTGTAGGCTGACCAGTGTGGGAGGAAAACCTCTTAAAATAGTTTCAGGAAGGAAGTTAGGTGGAGATGGAAGAGTCAAGGACAAAGGTAGGCCTATACGGTTTTAGGCAGGGATTCACAGTTTTGTTTGTTTTTCTCTTGTGTAAAATCATAGTCTTTATGTGAACAATGTAAAGTAAGTTTAGCATGTGGGAGACAGACAATTATGGTTCTGGAGGCCCGACACGCAGCCACCATATATGTTTTTATGAATCCAAAATGTATGATTAGGCTGCATAGATTCATAAAGCAGAAAATGTGAGCTGTTCCCACAGCTCAAGGATTGAAAACCTTGGCAGCGAGATCATTGGTATGAGTGTTGTAATTCTCTGCTTTGATACCAAATAAAACGATAAAACCCTTAATCCGAAACAGAATCTGAAAAGCCAAAAGATGGAGAAAGACAGGGCACTGCTGCCAGATAGTCTTGAATCATTTGATTCACGACTAGCTTAAAACTTTCTCAAGTTCAACCCACTGCTAGCAAATAAAGGGGGTGATGTAGCCATCATTGATGTAGTGTTTTTCAGTGTTATTACGGTACGAGTGTCTGTATTTTCGAACAGTGGAAAGGGTTGCCGTCAGGACCGAGAGTGTTAGTGTCTAGCGCTGCTACGTTTCCATGTTTTTTTGTCTTCGCCTGTCTCCCTGACACGTTTAGCTCGGGGGATCCTCCTGGGTGTAGCTGTCAAAACATGCCACCTCGACCTCGGCAGAGGGGATTCGTCTTTTTTTCCCCCTCAAATGTGGCGTATTTCACCCCCGGTTTCACCAGGGACGGCAATGTGTTTACATTATTTGTCACGCTGCCGGCTGTGTTAATAAGGCGCGGTAACTGCGAGACGCAGTTACAACCCGACGGAAGAATCTCAGGAATGGTCCGATGGTCCATGTGTGCGCTCCGCGGCTCCACACATATGGGGGGGGGGGGGGGGTTCAGAGCACAGGCGCTGATACCTAAAGCCTTTTCTGACAGACCGTATTCCCTGTAGGAGCGGGAGGAATGAGTTGCGGTTTAATCCACCCGGCAACAACGGGGAAAATAGTCCACCTATGAAGAATGTCCCGTACAGACGCCCTCTGTTTTGCTCATTCTCTCCTCCCCGGGTCACCTGCCTCCCGAGCATGTGTTTTAACTTAGCTACATCACTCTCTTGCCTTGCACCGCAGAACTGTTCCCCCCCCCCCCACCCTCGTGTACTTCCGTGACCCCTCGACGGCAGGGCTCGAGAAGCTGAACTCAAACTGGTGCAATGGCATCCAGCTGCAGCCCCGGAGCCAGGGCCTGTGGTGTGGCAGGAAAAAAAACGTATGTTGAGAAACTTGACTGGGGCATCTAGGGGCCGACTGACGCAAAACGTTGAAAAAAGCCCCTGGCACACAAGAGGCCCCAGCTCCCGGGCTGCAGCTGGACGCTCCTCAACTGGCGCGACGTTTGTCCTTATTGCACGTCAATTAGGTTCCTGATGGTTAAAATGAGTGCGGAGGGGATGCCACTAACCCTGGCAGTTGGCGTCGTCTGGTGCTGGTTCAAGCCAAGCAGGGAGGTTGAAGTAGTTTTGAGCGCGATTTGAGTTCAAAATGTTGCAAGCGTGTAACTGTGACTTTGACAGCTTTGCCTTTGACTGGTAGTTACAGTCAAAGGCAAATACAGGGGACAAACACAGAGCTGTTCAACACACACACACACACACACACACACACACACACACACACACACACACACACACACACACACACACACACACACACACACGCACACACACACGCACACACACACACACACACACACACACACACACACACACTCTCGCACTCGCACTCGCACACACACACTCACACTCACACTCACACTCACACTCACACACGCACACGCACACGCACACACATATGCAATACGTCCATTCAATAATCGCCATCTCTTCTGCGCCGTCGTGTATCAGAAAAGGTTGCCGATGTTATCGCTGGGCCACAGCGCTGACCTGCGGCCCGGGGAGTTTGTGGTGGCCATCGGCAGCCCCTTCGCCCTCCAGAACACCGTTACCACGGGGATAGTGAGCACGGCCCAGAGGGACGGCAAGGAGCTGGGCATCAGAGACTCTGACATGGACTACATACAGACCGACGCCATCATCAACGTGAGACACTCTCGCTCGCTCTCTCTCTCTAATATTCATTCAATATTACATTTCATACATAATACATTCTTAGTTTTCATTGTTGTCAAAGAAAAAACGTTACACTATAAAATATAATATTATTTTGTTTTGTTTATTTCTTTGGTAGTACGGAAATTCAGGAGGGCCTTTGGTCAACTTGGTGAGTATTTTGAAGTAATTTAACTGTGTGCTCATGTTCTCACAATTCTCCTAATGGGAACCCACTCTTCCCAATACTAGTCGATGGTACTCTGATCGTTGTTTGATTGGGTCTGTTTTTTGGGGGGCTTTTATTTTGAAGGATGGCGAGGTCATCGGGATCAACACCCTGAAGGTGGCGGCGGGAATCTCCTTCGCCATCCCCTCCGACCGGATCACCCGCTTCCTCAACGAGTCGGTGGACAAGCACAGCAAAGGTGAGGACAGACAGACAGACAGTCAGACAGACAGACAGACAGACAGACAGACAGACAGACAGACAGACAGACAGACAGACAGACAGACAGACAGACAGACAGACAGACAGACAGACAGACAGACTTTCCCTGGATTTTCCCCTTTCCCCTTTTCCCTGTGTACTGGATGTCAACGCCTCCCTAAATAATGTCCTTTCTATCTCAGAGGTCCGATCCGTCAAAAAGCGCTTCATCGGAATTCGGATGCTGACCATTACACCCACGTAAGGGAAGCCACTCAGGACATTCGGGACTTTTATTTGTACCCAATTATTTTAATGGTTTTCTGTAAAAAAAAGTTATTTTTTGTATTTTGTGTGTGTGTGTGGGTGTGTGTCTGTGTGCGCGTGTATGTGTCTGTGTGCGAGTGTATGTGCATGCATGTGTGCGTGTCTGTGTGTGTGTGTGTGTCTGTGTGTGTGTGTGTGTGTGTGTGTGTGTGTGTGTGTGTGTGTGTGTGTGTGTGTGTGTGTGTGTGTGTGTGTGTGTGTGTGTGTGCGTGTGTGTGTCTGTACGCATCAGGCTGGTGGAGGAGCTGAAGCAGCAGAACCCTGACTTTCCCCAGGTGGCCAAAGGGATTTATGTCCATGAGGTCGTCGCTCAATCCCCCGCACAGAAGTACGTGGTCCCTTCTTTGCTGTGATTGGCTCAGCCCCTGGTTGAGGAAGCAGTTAGCAGCCGTATTGTAAAACATAACAACATCACCCAGAGTCACATGACCTGAATGCTTAATAAGACGAATGAGACACCATAGCGCATCGTACCCAATGTAATCAAATCCACTCCGAACCAATCCTCCCTCTCTCTCTCTCTCTCTCTCTCTCTCTCTCTCTCTCTCTCTCTCTCTCTCATCTCTCTCCTCTCCTCTCTACTCTCTCTCTCTCTCTCTCTCCTCTCTCTCTCTCTCTCTCTCTCTCTCTCTCTCTCTCTCTCTCTCTCTCTCTCTCTCTCTCTCTCTTCCCCCCACCTCTCAGGGGCGGTATCCGGGACGGCGACATCATCGTGAAGCTGAACGGCCGTCCGCTGCTGACCACGGCCGACCTGCAGGGGGCGCTGCTGGAGGAGTCGTCCCTCCTGCTTGAGGTCCGCCGGGGCAACGACGACCTGCTCTTCAACATCGAGCCCGACGTCATCATGCAGTAGCGGTCGCCGGTCGCGCCGTCGCCGCGGAGACGCCGAAGTCCGAGACGGCGGCCATCTTGGTTCTGAAGGCTCAGTTATGGTTCCACGCCGACGCAACGCAAGGGGGTTTACGGACCCCTTATGTCCCTGCGGACCCTCCTTGCGTCCAGCGCAAGGGCCTGACGTGTGCTTCCCAAAAGGGTTAACCTTGTGTCAAGGCGACGCAGCAGCAAGAGCTGTGATTGGTCCGCTCGCTAAAGCCCCACGCAGAACCAAAACAGGTTCTGGACTGCGTCGAAGCGTCTGCGTGGTCCTTGCGTTGCGTCGACGTGGAACCCTAATCACCCCTTAAGACGACCCACCGGATAAGAAATGGGTCCAACGCTGATGTTTAAACAAAAAACGCGAGAACCGAGGTGCTGAAATGCTTTGTTTTTACGATAAGTGACGATTTTTATCCCGAGGGAACTTTTCGTTGAAGAAAGAAGGAGTATGTTTATAAAAAAACAACAAAATGCTGTAAAACGTCAAGATAAAGATCACAAATGGTTCCAAAAGCCAAGAAGAACAAATAAGATATAGTGTTTTGCAGTCTGGTTTGGGTGGTGACAGTCTTGAGCATGGTTAAAATATCATTATAAATATGACGAGTTATTTAGAAGTCTGTTTTTTATTATGTGTCTTATTCGCTCATGCAAGTTTGTCTTCGACCCACCCGACAAAAAGAGGAGTTCAACATTATAATCCTTTTTAGTGCCGGATGTGAGCTACATTTTTAAGCTCCCAACACTGTTATGCTGTTATTGTTTCATATGCCAACGTGAAAACCTAAATCGATTCATCACTCACTACTGCTGGAGTACATTTGTCTGTGTGTCTTGGACTTGTGCTTCTAGCACGAAAAGATTATACACTCAAACTGTCAAATGTTTTGTCATACTTTTGCTTTTTTGAATAAAAACATTTTAATAAATTTGGTCTCCAGAAGAAAGTCTTGTAACATCCTGACACACACATGTTAGCCATAGTCCTGAGTTTTTATATCTAGGACCCAAAGATTGAACGGAGAGGGTATACATTCAACCATTCATCAATGTATTTTTGGAGTTCAGTCCAAACTAAATAACAGCAAAATAGCCACTCAATGTGTTTCCTCTATAACTACACTCGGGACATTATAAGTCCATACTGTAAGCATCCTACAGAGATTTGTACATGACAGCTTTCGAGCGTTTTGGTTGCCAGTAACAATGACCTACAATATATATTCTGTCTAGACTTGTGTTGGCCAGGATACCATGATGATGCAACAGTGCGGAGAGACCCAGCTCAAGAAATGCGCACCAGAGTATAGAAAAGAAGATAGATGCTGAAATGTATGTTTTTGATTTGTAGGTTTTGACATACTTTTTTTTTGGTTTCAGATTTATTTTACAAAGTATAGAGGTAAAAAGGTCTTGGAAGAAGCCAGTGGAATACCTGAGTCAGCTGAGCAGTTAACCACGGGCTCCCTCCCTGACCAAAATACTTCTATTCCCCCTCTGAGCTCTTAGAACGAGGCCAAGAACAGATTCATGTAGGATTGATACAAATTCCAAATAGCATTTGCAAAAAATACCAAAATCTCCCATTATTAACCATAAGCATATTACAATTTAACGTATGTAAGACATATTTGAGATGAACTGATGGAGAATAAACTAGCATATTCGGTGTGCCTTTGTAAACCAGACTTTATTTCATGTGTCTAATGGAACTCAAATGGAAAACGTAAATGGCCCAAGACTTTCTCAATATGCTGAAATTGTACTCTACTACCCTTGTTTTGCTTTATTTTGTCTTTCCATAATCCAGTATTAATTCCTATATGTAAGCATTTTATGGAACCTATTTTTTACCCAGATTTGACTGATGCCTCGATTCATCTGTCATCATTTACAGAGAAGGATTGACATCATTTTTTATGAATATGATTTCCTCAGATAAGAGAAAGAGAGTGAGAGTGTGTGTGCATTTGCGTGTTTGAGTGCGTGCGTGCGTTTGTGGTTGTGCGAGTGTGAAGTCATCACCACCTGCACTGATACACTGATATTGCGTTTAAAAGCTCAGCCCATATGGATTTCAACATAGGGATTCAAAACTCCGGGTAACACAATATTCTCTCCTTATTTGGTGGCGGTGTCTCTACGCCCTACTGTAAACTCCGCCACAGTATTTATCGCACAATTATCAGCCTCTCCCGCTTTACGATTTTGTGGAGTGCATCTCATGTCATGTTTAGCCCTACTGTTCGAGTGGAAAACGCTCCATAATGATTAAATATGTACACTCCACACCGACAGCCCATCTCATACTTCTCATTAGTCAGTCTTTTGGGTTCACAAGGAAGACAAATTGTTTTACTCTTCCCGAGGAACCCCGATTTATTTAGTCTACTGTTGGTCGTTCATTTTTTTCATAGTCAATTATATAGCTTCATGTTATCACTGTATATCACCGTGTATCATCATCAAGTGTCATCAGGTTCCTCTGAAGCCTTTCCCCATCCCCAGTGTTTTGCATCCGTCATGCAGCCTCTCATGAGCTGAAGCAGGGCAATATCCACTCAGAAGAGTCGCTCTGCACCAGAAACACATATTTGAGTTGGCAGTCACCTAAACACGCTGAGATGAATCATCCCAGCTCCGGGTAGTACAAATGGACTTCAGAAAGGCCTATACTGTGCGCATAAACAATACGCTATAATCTACCATGAGTGGTATGCTGGACTTTTAAAGTAGGGGCACTCCTTTGGTGTTCTGTGTATCCCACACAGTGTAGTTAGAACGGATCCAGGATCGGTTGTAGATGTTGACTGGGGACAAACTTTTTGCCGACTGTTTGCGGGCGGTTGGGAGTTCGACTGTGAACCGAGTCTTCAGTGCACTCACGGACCCCATCCATTTATTTGATCAACCCCTCTCAGCTTGTCGCGTATCAACAGCGTTGTTTGGATTTAATCACAGGCCAATATTATGCTTAACGTGATCTTTTGACTCACATTCATTTCAATTATTTATGATAAACATAGGAGCTTCTTGAAGTGGCCGAAGGAGTTTTTCCATGAGTTTGTCCCCTTTTTAGGAGGACAGCCACAGGAAACGTTTGGTAGGAAAACAGATATGAAGCCATCTGATGGCTTTGATAAAATATAGAATGTCCTATCTTTGGCTCGTATCCCCGTGAAAACAAGTACTTTTCTGTAAGATATCCCAAAAAGGTATATCTGCATTCCGTGTATCATTTACATTATGAATCCGATACGCCACACCATTTTCCTTAAAAGATGAAAAAAATTGTCAAGAGTTTCATTTTTGGATTATATGGTAACTTGGTTACATGTATTACATTTAACAATGGATGTGATGCCGCCTCTTTAAATGAAACATGTGCACCAAATCCAAGCTGTATTTTTAAGTCCTTTGAGACAAGCACTATATAACGGCATCCATCATACATCCTGGTCTTGCAAGCTGCTTCTTTTAAACTTGTCATCCTATATTTAATTCACGGTTGTCTGTCTTCCTCTCTCCTCCCTCTCTACCCCCCCCCCCCCCCCCCAATCCAAAAAGTTGGAGATCCTTATTTTAAGCATATTTTTAACTTTATTTATTTTGCTAATACTAGTTTACCAATACTAAATATGTTTAGAAGGATTTATGAAAGACAATAGCTTAGCTATGTCGCAACGTAATAACATATATGGGGTATTAGTCAGAAACAGTAACTAGCTGACCAACTGCATTAACTACTTAAACTAGAGAACAGATTAATTGTTAAAAGGGGCACATGAAAAGAAAGAATGGAATAATGAAAAATAAATGGTTGTCATGATAATATTCTTTATTTAATATTTTCCTAGATATTTATATAGACAAAGTAAAACAACACTACCAACCAGACCCAGTACAGACAAAGAGGGACAGGAAGGTGGAGATTTCCCTTGTTGTAGCTGCCTCTCTATACGGTACCTATACATCGATAGATAGATATCTATCAATGGATAAATCGATACATCT
This sequence comes from Gadus chalcogrammus, assembly GCF_026213295.1. NCBI lineage: Eukaryota > Metazoa > Chordata > Actinopteri > Gadiformes > Gadidae > Gadus > Gadus chalcogrammus. Next base: position 4,767,757 of record NC_079428.1, on the reverse strand, counting down.
GCTTGGGTTGCATTGTATGTGCTTCGGTTAAATCCCTTATTGAAATACGTTGACTCATTAAAATAGTTTTGTCAGTCATTTAAAATGGTAAATCCTTCAAAGGCAAGTGTATATTAATATAGTACCATAGTATCCAAAAGGTTTGGGTTTGGCATGAACATGGAATGACGAGCGCAAACGTGATACAAAAATGAATTAATAATAATAATTAACATCACCTCATCACAATAGTTTAGATTGTAATGTGTAGAATCCTGGGCGTTAGTTCTAAAACCAATAGAGGAGTTAATCTCTTGAGCGAGGGGTGGGCCG
>NC_079428.1:4729945-4764945 GCF_026213295.1 Gadus chalcogrammus | reverse complement strand
TGCTCTTACATTGCCGTCAGCCTTGCCGATGGTAGAGTTGAGGATGAAGTCCGGAGGGGCGAAGACATCCACCAAGGCCACGGCCTCGTCTTTGAGCTGGAGACGCGCGGGAGAGGCAGAGCGGAGGCTTTGAACGTGTGTGTGAGGGACACCACTTTCCAGTGTTGACCATATTTGTCTCTGTGTTTCTGTCGACGTCAATGTTTTGGTGCGGGAAGCGGAACAAAGAAGAGAGTGGGAGCGGGTGAGTGAGGGAGTGACAGAGTTAGAGAGTGAGAGAGTGAGAGAGTGGGGGAGTTAGAGAGTGAGAGTGGGGGAGGGAGAGAGTGAGAGAGTGAGAGAGTGGGGGAGTGAGAGAGTGAGATATAGGAGTCCTGGAGCTAATCGACGCAGAGCAACACTTTTTAGTGTGTGACTGCAAATGTATTCACTATTATTCACTTTCAGTGATTGAATGAAAATATATAGATATTTGTACTAATACATTTCTGTTGATGTCAATGTTGAGAAAGAAAGTCAACTAAATAAGATATGGGAGAGACAGGAGACAAAAGAGTCTTTCTGTACCTGGGTGCACAGAGTAAGGATGGCTGTGTTGACAAACTCTGCAGCATTTTTTCCAGAGAAATATCCACCTGTGAAGAATACACATACACACACCATTTAAGTTGGGTCATTTAACTTTTAAACAAAAGGTGCATCTTATGTCTTTTGAGCGATGGAGAATGCACAACAAAAAAGCCAACCTAAAACCAAATCTTTAAAACACTTGAAAATGTGTTTTTTGTAGTGACTACTGAGCACACTCAATAGATAAGAGAAAACAAGGCAGGCTTAAGCTAGCTAGCTAGCTGGCTAGCGTCGACGGGTCAGTTAACTCTCGCTGGCTGGTCCAATGCTAGCAGTACCAGGTTAATTGATACACATCTCTGACTACACACTACAGCACACTGGAACTGACCCTGGTAGAGTGTGGCCATGTGGTTGCTGAGGGTCCACAGGCCGTAGAGAGCGCCCAGCTTGGTCAGCACTGGTCTGAGAGCAGCCGGGGTATCATCGGACTCCAGCATCGCACAGTAACTCTGGAGGGCCATGTGCTCGATGTAGGCCAGGGCCAGGGAACGGCAGTAATACACCTGCAGGAGGAATCCACAGAGAGTGGGTTGTTATTAGAAACAGCGTGTGAACGTGTGTGTGCATGTGTGTGGGAAAAACCATCTTAGTGAAAATAAATATCCGTTATCCTGATAACGTGCGTTTGCGTCTGTGTGCGTCTGTGTGTGTGCATGAGTATGTGTGCATAAGGCTGAATAACTATAATGGAGTTCCACAATAGATTAAGGTGGGCCCCATTATCCTGGCTGAGGACCAAATCCTCGACTAACCTCACACGTGTGTGTGTGTGTGTGTGTGTGTGTGTGTGTGTGTGTGTGTGTGTGTGTGTGTGTGTGTGTGTGTGTGTGTGTGTGTGTGTGTGTGTGTGTGTGTGTGTGTGTGTGTGTGTGTGTGTGTGTGTGTGTGTTGGGAATTGCTCGATCACTTCTCAAACTGCGTAAATCCCCCTCTTCCTGATCGGAGACGCCCCACGCCAAACGTGACACGCGATGTGGTCATCCCACCATCTGACTCTCGTCAGGACATCCGTTGGCGGACAACATTAACGGAGATAAAGCACGATAAAGCCCGGGGCTTTTACAGGGCCCCAAAGTCTCTCAACTCCCAATAAAGCCAAGATAAGCTAAACTAAGTCTCTGCTCGTGCGCGCACACACTTGAGTCTGCGTTTGTTTGTGCGCAACTGCGCATGTGTGGGTGTGGGTGTGAAATGTCCAATCACAGCATAACAGGCTGCTGCCTCAAGATTAAAAAAACATCTGCCAATTCTAATTGGGCATTCATTTGAACTGACTAATGCTCTCTCTCTCTCCCCCTCCCTCTCTCTCTCCCTCCCTCCCTCCCTCCCATCAACCCTTTATCCTCTCTCAAGCAGACAACAGGGCTGAAACGGAGCAGACTAAACACTAGGATGGTAAAAGGAGTTCCATTAAAAACAAAAGAATGAGAATAACATTTTGAGTTGTACCAAATGTCTCTCCAACTATCTAACTAGCATTTATTAACTCCAACATACAGGGGTGTGTGTGTGTGTGTGTGTGTGTGTGTGTGTGTGTGTGTGTGTGTGTGTGTGTGTGTGTGTGTGTGTGTGTGTGTGTGTGTGTGTGTGTGTGTGTGTGTGTGTGTGTGTAAACAGTCACCTGGCTGTTGTTGCGTGCTTCAAAGTCGTCCTTGCCAGAAGCCTTCTCCTGAGCCAGCTTCGTCTGGCTCTCCCCGAAAAGGAAGCAAACCAGCCACTTATAGGCCGCCAGCGGCACTATTAGTGTCCACCAACACACACACACACACACACACACACACACACACACACACACACACACACACACACACACACACACACACACACACACACACACACACACACACACACACACACACACACACACACACACAGTAGGGTGTTTGGGTTAGAGTACAAACAGGAAACAATAAGGAGGATGCGGTCAGCAGAGCGTAGACGGTTGAGTACACACAGAGAGAACCGGGACACACAGAAACAATCTGACCTCGATGTTCTTTAGTGTGAAGATTGGAGTAAATTAACTCAACCTTGCTTTGTAATCATCTTGGGATTGTTCATAGCAAGCTGTTTGCCTTCTATCTTTTTTTTTTTTCCTTTAAAGCACTTTGTAACTCTGTTTAGAAAAGCGCTGTATAAATAAAGATTATTATTATTATAAAGATTATTATAGCTGTTAATAACTGCGTATACATCACAGCTGGAGCCAAGAGGAAGAATCGTACTGTAGTTCTTAGTTAGTGACACTGTTAGTTACACTGCTGCCCTCTAGTGACAAAGCGGCATAACTTCGGCTGCATATGTGATGGACATGACTTTGAAGTTAGAAAATGTAAATCCAGAAGTTCATTGCTGTTTATTGGGTAATATAGAGTGGATAAAATATACAGTAGCCAACAGTGCTGGGCTAACATGCAATTTAATTCCTGTTACCTACAGCTGAAGCTTATTAAATAATAGGCAATATTACTTGCCTATTTCCTTGAAATGAACCACACCTCCCATGATCCCACACTACTTCACCATATCATCAAACCATGTGTTGTGTTAGTGTTTCGATTGAGCGGCAGAGATGACATACTGCCTTGAATAAAATAAATGAGGAATAAATAAATACAGATGAAAGGGATGTATGTATGTCAACTCGGCACCCTACCTGCAGGGTCCATGCACTGTTCCATAGAGGTGGCTGCGAAGCATTGGTTTACGATGACATCGTAATCGTCCAGGAAGTTGATGGACCCCATGGGAGACTGGATGGGTCCTCCACCTGAAGGCGTACAAAACAACCAGAGAGGCTACTGGACCCCGGGTCTTGCATCTCACGCCTCCCTAGCTACTGATCTGGGGACCTATGGTCTCCCAGTAGGACTCTCTCAAAGCATCACTTAAAAACACATGCTTTTTTTTTTTTTAAAGTTGGTTTTCATGTCGGCCAGACCTATGTTAACCTTTTTTCCGCGCCTAAATTTGTATGCTTTAAAATATATAAGACTACTATAATGTGTCTTTCAGTTGATATTGTTTTGAATCTCTTCAAAAAGGCGCATTTAATTGCCATTGTAAGTGTCTTATTATTACTACTCCAGTCAGGGCTTTTAAAACTAGATAGGGGTGTGCTCTGTTGCAGACGCTGGCCTGTGATTGGCCCGACCTCGCCCAATGGGCTGGCGGGCGTGTCGGTGTCGGGGGGCGGACCTCGTTGCTTGGCCTGGACGCAGGAGAGGAGGTAGTTGCTGGTCTGCTGGAGGAGCACGTTGTTGTCGCCTTCGTACGTGCAGTTGGGGTCGTTGTCGTCACGGAGAGCGCCCAGCCGGTTCACTACATAATGATGAGGAATATTAGGATTATTATAAGAACAAAAAAAGTATAAAAAAAAAGTATATATATTTTTTTCCAAATTCCGTTTTATTCTTTTCCAAATTCCGTTTTTTCCGTTTTAATTTTCATTAATTCCGTTTTTACACTTAAAATCATCAGAACGAGTGTCAAATAAGTGCGAACGAACACAATTTAATCAGATAGAAGACTACATTTATTAAAACATCACAACATTGCATTGTTTTTAGTGCTTCAAATAAAAACATGACATAAATATTAAAGTGCTTATAAACTATTTTTTTATAAACTCAAATTGTTGTTTGTTGTTTGCCCTGGCTACGGCGTTCATTGTTTTTCATATGGAATTTGGACTTCAAGTGGTCATCGCACGTATCTTTGCCTTTCCAATCGATAGTATGTTGACAAATTCTACAAAACACCTGAGTGATAGAAGTGTTTTGGATATTGTTCGGCTCTGAATTTGGGGTTAGAACCGAATTACGGGCGCTTCAACTTCTTCTTCGGCTTCTTGTTAGGAGCGGGACCTATTGTTCGTGTGTGTGTGTGTGTGTGTGTGTGTGTGTGTGTGTGTGTGTGTGTGTGTGTGTGTGTGTGTGTGTGTGTGTGTGTGTGTGTGTGTGTGTGTGTGTGTGTGTGTGTGTGTGTGTGTGTGTGTGTGTGTGTGACTGACTGGCCAGGTATCCGTGCCCCCCACAGGCCTCCCTGCACTCCTGGATGCCCCTCTGGGCGGTCCACGACCCCAGGGGCTTCACCGCGCAGGACAGCGCGTGGATCTCTCTGCCCAGCTGGTCCTGGGGACGGGAGCGCACACACACACACACACACACACACACACACACACACACACACACACACACACACACACACACACACACACACACACACACACACACACACACACACACACACACACACACGATGATGTGGATGCTTCGTCCCAACGTTACTTTGAGACTGGCTCAATGGAAGCACGCCATCAATATCAAGTTAGATCAAAAAAGAAATGGAGTAGCTACAAAAAAGAATGTGCTGCGGGATCTTATTCACAAAACCGCCGGAAGATTGAGGAATGCAGATAAGAGTACAGTGTGTACTTTTTCGGATACAAATAGACATTTGTCAAATACACAGACACAGTATACTTTGTATTTTTAATTGTATTGTTTTTTTATCCTGTGTTTTTCCACTGCTGGTGGGCTGTTGCAACAAACACAATTTTCCTTTTGGGGATTAATAAAATTGTATCTAATTTAATCTAATCTAGTGTATACATGGTTTCCACGCAATAGAAGAGTTCAGCGCGGATCATAAAGGTCAACCAAAAGCCATTCTCCTCGGTCCCTACGCCCGAGGTTCCTCACCTGTCTCTCGCTTTTCTGCTTGCTCATCACCCCCAATTGCAACTCCAGAAAGCTCATGAAGAAGGAATTGTAGAACTGGTTCAGGACATACACGGCTGCCAGGTAGGGGATGAGCCGCCATTGCTGTCACACAAAAACAGAGAGAGAGACACTAACTAAGACCCCGTCCACACGGGCGAAAACAATCCTTCCCCTCCGTTTTCCTAGGCAGCGTTTCAGGAATTTCTCCGTAAAGATGGACTCATTGCAAAAACCGCTGTAGAAAAGCTGTAGTACATATTCCAGGCCTATATGTGGCGCTGGTTCTCCGCCCAAAAAAAGAAGAAGATAAGGCGGAGCATGCGCTTTAAGCCTGAGCGCTGCATACAAACAAACATACATACAGTCGAGGAGGAGATGGCAGTTGATAAACATAAGACTGGACAGCAGAACAAATAAAGCAACTAAATAAACCAAACAGGTGTTGGGTCGTTGTGTTTGCAGAGTAAATTTGTTTGCGTCAATATCCTCTACTTGCCAAAGGGCTGGTTGCACAATGACTAGCAAATAGTTGAATATCTCAACGACTGATGTAAATACTCTTGAATCATAGCCAATGGGAAACTATTCCGGCGTACAAAAAATGAGAGCAGCATTATTCACTGAGTAGCCGTCTTAGTTTTTTAAACGCTAGCCATATTGGATAAGGCAGAATTCTGCATTCCTTCCCCCGACCCAGCTAGTGTTGAGAACTAAGATGAGGCAAGATAGACGAAAGTTGTACAGGACCCATTACAGGAAGCTTAGTTGGGATATTGTGAAAACACCCCGAAAATTGTGGGTAGGAGCAGAGGGGTTGAGCAAATTTTGGGCGTCCTTTGCATCATTCAAAGGTGAACTTGTGTGCGAGAGTCTTTTTGACTACCCTGTCACAGAGGTGTTACGGTATGACAAACACAGGTGTCGCTCATTACACTAATTTAGGGTCTGCAGTAGCATTACCCGCAGAACGATTTGGGGAGATATAAAAATTGAGATATTTCGATTATTTTTTATATTATTTATATTTACCTAGTATGCAATTTTTCTGTTTAAAGTTTATTTTGTTCTGTATTATTCACTAAACAAGAAATCAACCAACACAACATTGGAAGCAGTCAACATATAAACTGCTCTTTCTTTTATAAACTGCTCCTATTATTATTATTATTATTATTATAACATCTTTATTTAACTACTGAATTGTGAAATAAAAATGAATATGGACCTTACTGGTCTCGAGTCAGTAACAGTAACAAATCCCCCCCCCCCTAAAAAAAAAAGAAGCATTTTCTTATCTAATCGCAGCCTGATTTGCGAATCGTGTTAGATTACATCGCGATGTCAGTTTGAATTTGATTCATCGTTCAGCCCTAGTATGTTGTGTTGGGGGTGATTCTGTAAAAACGGGATTTGGGGGGGGGTGGGGGCCGGGTGGGAGAAACACAACCTATTAACCCACAGTGTGCCGTGGCCCCTACCTGCATCTGGTACTCCAGCACTGGGATCTCCTCCGTGTCCGTGGGGCCGAACTGGCGGCGCACGGCGGAGTAGCGGAGCGCCGTGGTGAGGGCCAGCTTCAGGTGGTTGGTGGAGAACTTCAGAATGAACATCCTGCCCCCGGACAGGGCCCCCAGTGTGGCCCCGAAACGCTTGTTGGGGTCCTGGTGAGGCAGAGAGGGAGAGAGGGGGACAGCGTCAGGGGGAAAACGCGGAAGGGGGGGGGGGAAATGAATGAAAATTTGTACAAATAGAAGAAAGAAAGAAAGTAAGAAGGACAGAATGGAAGAGAAGAGAGCCGCGCCATCCCACCTTATAAGGCGTTACATATTGACCTTCCGGACTGACGTCTCCCGTTTTGTTCAGCAGGTTTTCGCGAGGGATCCTCACGTCGGTGAACAGAGCAAACCTGGGGAAAATTCAAACATTAATAAAAATAAAAAATATCTTCCAAGTCCGTTTTATTTTCATATCCTACTCTATGATGTTGTAGAAGTTTGGACCCAGTTTTTTGCCCAGACAGACAATTAGGATTGCATGCATCTCATGTATTCACACACTCATAGCAATGCTAACTTGAATTGGTCCCACTTAATTTAAGGTTTGAGGATGCGTCTCTGGTGGCAAATACCTTGATGGCTAATGTCTTCCAAGTCAGATAAGGACATAAATATATCCACACCCAGTAAGATTGACCAGAACGCCAACACACACACACACACACACACACACACACACACACACACACACACACACACACACACACACACACACACACACACACACACACACACACACACACACACACACACACACACACACACACAGGCATCATGCCCGCAATCCCAGGAAGTCCACTTTATCCAAATTATGTCAATCTTTATCAGAAAGAACTTCCATCAACCAAAAAAACTGACGTCCGAGTTGATAGGTAAGCCTTGGGTGTGTTTGTTAAACTGTGAATAAAAATGTGAACTAGTGTGTGTGCTCACGCTATTCAACAGACAGATGGTCACAAATCCCTCTCAATTATCAAACTGTAGCACTTCCCTCCTCCACCCCCCCCCCCCCCCCCCCCCCCCGCTCCCGGGACCCTTACCCGTTATCCAGCCCGTTCTGACCCAGTTTCAATCCGATGTCGCCCACTAGGACTCCGGGAACAGGAAGCAATGTTTTCTGATCTCTGATCTGTGAGAGAAACCGAGACGTGCAATCAGATGCGTTTTCCCTTCTTATCCGACCCCCTTTAACAAACATTGTTGTTAATATGCTATACAACTAAAGGACACAAAATAATATAATCAATCTATTTAATTGCCCTTTAATGCCACGTTTGGTCTTCCCCTTTCTTTCGGTGAACCCCGGTCACCTTTTTCATCCCGCAGCTCAACCCGATCACGGCTGGAATATACTGTGAGTTAGTCAACAATACAAAACAGACAAGCAACAGCAAGGCTACCTGGACCACAAAGGAATGAAGGCCATGGCAGACTCCGTCCGGTGTGATGAGCTGGGCGTACACGATGGTGTGAGTGGCCGTTTTCCCAAGGTTGCCCACCCAGAACTTGGCCGCCTCAAAGTCGGGAGAGTTGATCACAAACTCCTGCAAAGAAGATAGTCGGTGTTTTTATAAGGTATGCGATTTTGCTGCAGACTATACATTCCACACGCACAGTACATTCTTCCAGATATCTTTTGGACTTGGGCCATAGCCAACTTGATGCGGCTGGCCGGCTCACCTTTGTGCTAGCGGGCTGACCTGTGTGATAGCTGGCTCACCTGTGTGATAGCTGGCTGACCTGGGTGATAGCTGGCTCACTTTTGTGCTAGCTGGCTGACCTGTGTGATAGCTGGCTCACCTGTGTGATAGCTGGCTGACCTGTGTGATAGCTGGCTCACCTTTGTTGCTAGCTGGCTCACCCGTGCATTAGCTGGCTCACCTTTGTGCTAGCTGGCTAACCAGTGCACTAGCGGTCTCACCTGTATGCTAGCTGTCTCACCTGTGTGCTGGGGTCATAGGTGGCTGTGGTCCTCATGGCCCTGGTGTTACTGCCATGACTCAGCTCCGTCAACGCAAAGCACCCAAACATCTGTGAGGAAACCAGTGTGGAAATTACTTCAAATGATCTCAAAAACAAGGAATGAAGAAATTGTTTGCTTGAAACATAAAGGCAATATAGAACACTTTGGGCCCTATTTTAACGGTCCGAAATGCAAGTGAGAAGCGCCATGGGCAATAGCTTCGTGGGCGGTTCTATGGCGATGTTGCTATTTTACCTGCGCATAAATGACTCTTGCACCCGGCACAAATCTAAAAAGGGTTGGTCTGAAGTAGCCTTATTACGCTTAGGTGTGGTTTGGGTGTAACGTGCAATAGACCAAAGGGAGTGCCATCTCCCATCCCCTTTAAGAGCCATGAGCGCATTTCGAGTTCATATTTTGACAGCGCGTTTGCAGTCTCCGATGAGACAGATGCATGACCACATGAATTTCAAACTTCAAATGGCTCAGTTTATGGCCAAATAATATGGCCTGATTCACAAATGAAATAGCGTGTTCTTCCACAACTTCAGAAACATTGAGTCCTCAAATAAATGTTGGCAAAGAAAACTTAACACACATATGATATGCGGTAACTGTGGTTCTATTAAATGATACACGCAACACATTCACAAACATCGTTTCTTACCAGTATTGTATGCATTATCGTTATCGAATTGTGTTCCTAATATGCATGTGTCCCCCTGTTAATATACATTACCATGGACTGTATTATGCGTTACGTGTTTAGTTTGTGTGTGTTTAAACTGATGGACGCACATATGCGCGCCCGCTTTCATTCATTCTTTTTAACACTCACTCACGGTCAAACAATGTTTTCTCACGATGAAATACTCGTCAATCCTAAAAGTTATGGGCTCGTACACGATGTCTGTGTCAAGAAAATATGTGTTTGCTGTACGGTGTTTGCAGATGCATTGAGTTAAAATTACAACTTATTACCGCTGTATCAGCTGTTCTTTCCCAAATAATTTACCAAGAATGTGTGGCTAGGTAGATGAGAGAAGCAAAATGTATGCGCATGGTGCACAAGCAACCTTATGCATGCGCCCTTAAAATAGCATCTGAACAACGTGCCACCGACTTTAAAGTATTTCCTGGTCTGTGGCGGAATTGTTTTCTGAAACTGCAAAATAGCACCAGGGAACGTTTGCGCCAGAACACGCCTCCTCCTTTCGCCAAACCGCCCCTTGGGCCGCAAGATCATTCCCTAATTTACAGACGCGTGGCGGGAAGAGAACGCCCTGCGCCAGTTGCAAACTAGCAACGACACACGCGTCAGTGTAGCAAGTCAATTGCGCCGGATGCAAGATAGGGCCCTTTGATTACAATTAATAAAACTGTAATAAATAGTAGTGCTGTCAAGCGATTAAAATATTTAATCGCGATTAATCACATTAATGTCATAGTTAACTTACGATTAATCGCGATTAATCGCAAATGTTTTTTCTATGCTAAATATCCCTTGATTTCTTTGTCCCATTATGTTTTCTCAGTTGAATGCTCTTATCAACATGGAGAAGTGCATCGGCTTGCCTTGTGCAAATGTTTTTTTATTGATAACAACATTGGCATATACTGATCAAAACAGGAAGATACAAAACAAAAGCCTATAGTGCAATTAAACGATGAATATACAAACATACTGCCTTGAACATAGCAGTCAGGCTACTGCTTCTTTGTTTTGAGACAAAAAAAAAATAAAATAAAATGAACGCAAACCGTTAAAATTGGTTTGCGTTAACGCCGTTAATAACGCGTTTAACTGACAGCACTAATGAATAGTCAAAATAACTTTATTAAGAGACACAATCAATTATAAAACGTAATAAGGCCATAAAGAAGGTTAAGGGAATACACAAGCGATTAGAGAGAACAATTAAGAGAGAAAAATACATTACGAAACATCGACATTGATGCGCAGATGGGACCTGAAGGACTTGCTAGATAACAGATGATATTTACTTAGGAATCCTGATGAACTACTCGGCAAAGCTTTCGTATTCGGCTCAAAGAAAGACGGAGGGAGGGCGAGCGACCTCTATTGGAAATGCCGTCACCAATTGATCAAGAAACCTTAACTTATGGTTCATTCTCAGATAGAACAAGCAAAGTCATTTTTCACAATGGGCAAGAGGGCATTATAAAGAGAAAGCTTACCGTCATGGCTCTGCTGCCCTCTGTATAGTTCTTGTGCCTCGATGACCCGGCATTGGAAACTGTACCCCCAAACATCTAGAGGAGAAGCACAAGAACAAAGGGAATGCCATCACATTGAGGTTACATGATAATAGAGACATCGGCCTGCCTGAGTCACATTACGCCAAATGCAATCCACCATTGACCCAAAGACTATTCACGAGTTTTGGCCGTGTACGATAAGTTAAATGAAAAAACCAATTCATGAAACGTCTGATTTTCGACGAAAAAGGGATGTAGTGTGTAAACAAAGTTTTCCTTTAGAAAAGGGTAAATGCTGACGAATCAAATTGAGAATTGAGTGTAAGTAGAACACACTCCTTGTCTCTTAAATTCTCACCTCAGTGCTCAGGGTATACTTCAGGTGTACGGCAGGGTCGTACATGTTCAGGCAGTCGGAGAACGCACTGATCATATACGGGTTCTGCATCATTTTCTCCTCGTCCAAAAAGTTGTAACGGAAGAGCTGTTTTACCCTGTGAAAAGGTCCAGTTCACATTATTACCAATGCATAGACAACAAGTAGGATTAACTATGTAGATGGGTGGATGGATGGATGGATGGATAGATAGGTAGATGGATACAACTTTATTAATCCCTCCTTTGTTACAGCCCAACAGCAGTGGAAGACACAGGTTATAATACAATGCAATAAAAATACAAAGTAGTGCTAAGGAAATAAAAAATGGATGCCCGATTAAATGCTAAAGACAAACCTAACAGCAAACAAGACAAACAGTATGAATCATAAGTAAATGGATATTGACTTGATATTCATTTTTTTTTATCAACAGATGTATGCATTGCACATATACAAATGTGTTTATTTACTTTGTGTGCATTTAACATCCAGTAAAAAACAAGTGTACCAGTGCATACAATGTGATGTAAGTGCAGTGTAAACATGCACTTCAGCTGCGTTCACACTGCGAGCGATCACGCGGCGGCACACAAACTAAAATTCTCGATACATCGAGTAGATTGTACACATAAGAGGCGCGGCGGTGTGTTTACCTCAGGAAGGTGAGTTCTCTTTTCTTCTCCACAGAGAGGTCCTCCCCGGCTTGCCGCGCAAAAACGGGGTCATTCTCCAGCGTTGTGAATATCAACCGCTGCAGACAAACAGCGACATGTCAACGCACAGAAGCCGGAAGAATCCCAAACCTGCACAGAATTCCACGGCCAATACTGGCATTGCTCAACGTATGGTCTGCCTTTAGGTTTATTGATAATCTGAACCCTTGTCATTTTCTGCAGTTACAGTACAACTACTGACATCCATTGTCCAACTTAAGACTAGAAGCCACTTTCTGTATTTATATGAACTTTTATTGTTATCCTTTTAAGGGCAGAGAAGCTATAAGCATCACCAACAATGAAATGGGCATGTCCTCTGACGAACATCACATGTAAACTAAAGATCAGCATCATGCAGTAATGCTCTTTTTTTACTACGCATATGTTTTTTTTTTTTTTTATGTTTGAATGTCCCAGTGGTGGGCGATTATTTCCATGGCTACCTTGAACTCCAGAAGATCTTCTCCTTCCAGGAATAGCACCATCTCCTTCCAGTTGAAAGAGGCCCTCTGCCTGTAAACGTCCATTGGTCCTCGCGGGAGATCCGGCACGATGTGATCCATCTTTGTGGCTTGACCGGACATGACACGGTAGTCTACGACGATTGTCGACGGCAACTCAAGGCACTCTGGAAGATGGAACATGTCAATGAATTCAAATCGCATTTTGGTTGTTTTTCCTTTAATAGGTGATCACATTCTGAAAATGTTTTTGTATATTGTGTACAATGTATATTTAACAGAAAGAATATATCCACTTCAAAGCAGGCTTAAATGTCCAACAACAGTCCAAAAACCAAGTTTGCACTATTTTTTCTATGCTAACCTGCATGTAAATTTGACTGTTCATAGCTGGTGAGCACACTCTCTCTCTCTCTCTCCTCTCTCTCTCTCTCTCTCTCTCTCTCTCTCTCTCTCTCTCATCTCTCTCATCTCTCTCTCATCTCTCTCTCTCTCTCTCTCTCCTCTCTCCTCTCTCTCTCTCTCTCTCTCTCTCTCTCTCTCTCTCGCTCTCTCTCTCTCTCCTCTCTCTCTCTCTCTCTCTCTCTCTCTCTCTCTCTCTCTCTCTCTCTCTCTCTCTCACACACACACACACACACACACACACACACACACACACACACACACACACACACACACACACACACACGAATCACTTCGATCATGATTGCGACAGAAGGTAAAAGGTTTTATAAGGTAAAAGGTCGTCAACATGTATAAAGTCAACTATTCCCTATTCGTATAACCAGGAATGAACGGGAGATTGACGTTGTAGAGATATTGAATTAACAGCTGACCCAATATAAAGGTAGTAGGTCACATCTGTCCGTGAAACAGTGCCACGAACAGGCAGTCCAAAGTTCAATTAGCTCTTTCCGAGGCAACAAGTGCACATAATAACGCACTGACTGTCTAGAGATGCATAAATACAACTGAGCTTGATCCATGGACGCAATGGACAGGAAAGTTACCCCAATGTTGTCACTCATCCCTTGCAGTCGACCGTTTCTACGCTACAAACACAATCGTTGCTGCTATGAGTGATAAAATAACAATGTTGGATTGAGTGCTTTAAAACGACTTCAAAAAAACCATTTACAGAATTCAGTCACTGGTAATAAAGAATAAATAACGTGTAATAAAGTGGGCCGGCCTTACCTGAGGTAATTGTGCGGACTGACACAGGACAGTCGCAGGCAGCGAAAGAGAGTAAGAAGACTGAGGTTGAGTGTGGGCGTGTCGTTGCGGTATGTGTCGTCACTACCGGTGAGAGGGGCTACGGTTTGTTGAATTTCTTGATTCATAAAAAAATATTTGACCGTGGAATTTAATAGTTTAATCTCTTTGTGTATTTACAAAGGCGCTATATAAATGTAATGAAATGTGAAATATATAAATCCAAAGTTTAATTTCCTACAAATTACGACCTTACCCATACAGTACCATGCTGTAAAACAGGACGGTGTTATTCGGTTATTAAAAATGTATCCATGGTTCAATGTAGCTTATCAGTGCTCTGAAATATAGGTTCATACAGGTTAACACTATCGCGAGATCTTACTGTGTTATAACTACTGAATTTTGTAGGTCATGTTTGTACATTTTGTTGCACAAACTGCATGCAAATATAACTGTTAGTTGCCATTGTTTGTAGCAAATATTATCTTTCTCCATCTCTATAACACACACACGCACACGCACACGCACACGCACACGCACACACACACACACACACACTAACCACGCTAGTATATAAGAAACGTTATATGATATAAGATATGATATATGAATCATTTATTGTGTACGTTTGCAATCACCCACAGCAGAAGGCTTTTAGAAAAGTAACTGCATTTGCTACGTAATGCAAAACAGGGGGTAGCCTAGCCCTAGATGATATAAAAGTGCAGTAGGCCTATCGCATTGTGAAGGCAATACAAATACTAATCAAATACCAATCACGTAACTATAAGCTACATTTATTTAACAAGTTTGCAACAGGTGAATTTGTAATAAAATATCTTATGACCAAAGCTTGGTCAACGCACAAACAGGGAACAAACAAGCTATATTTTGTTTTCTGGTGGTTTTAGATCTTACATCAATTTATTTAACAAGGTTGCAACAGGTGAATTCTATTCAAATGTGATATCACATTTGAGTAGAATAAGGAGCTATTTACATTCGTGTCGCGGGGTTTCATTGCACATTGGATCGGAGCATCTTATATAAATTCGTGTATAAAGTAATGACAGGAGGGTCGAAAGTTTGGTCGCTCTGATTTTCTATTGACCCGTGGTACGCAAGCGAGTCCCCCACACAGCGTCGTCCAATAAAGATGACGCAAATGTTGGGCGACGGGCTTGTTATGGTTCGGCTAAACGATCCCCAGCCTTATTTATTTCAAAACTCGCTTCTGCGGTGAAATAAGAAAATCTGCGTAGAACAGACTCATGCTTTTGAATCGATATCATCCAATGTCGGATCACAATTTGTAATTTATCGCGTCCGGAAACCGGAGAAAGATCAAAGTGAGGAGGTGACATCTGGCTGTTCCACCGAAGCGACACCTGCCTTCATTGAATGAGGGCTAGCCACATTAGCTTCTGATCCAACCACAACATTAAAAGGCACGGCCCACATTTCGCTCCATACTGGAATCACATTCATATAAAACTGCAGGTAAACGGTACGTATACGATACAGTGGGTTTCTTGTGGTAACACGGGCCCACTAGAAGTGGTTTAATGTTTGGCTCGCTAGGTAGCCGTTAGCTTCCACCTCACAGCAGCCGCCGTTAGCCATTAGCAACGCACGTCCTCCTGCATTTTTTACTTTTTGGATGCAAAAATAGTGTACGGTCGTACCTGCATGTTATTAGCGCTGTTTGTAGAAGAGTGGCTTTACAATAAAAACGACGAGAGCTCACCGCTATCTCTGTAATGGATGCTGACGATGCTAACTACCCACACGATCGGCATGTAACAACACTAGCATCGGGTGGGACTGTTTTCTGCACAACACTTCACATCTTAGCGACTGTGTGCTTAGCACGTCGTTTCCTTGGCTATTTCATGTATCTAATAAAACATGTGAATTTATGACGCTATCGCCTTACGTTGCTGTGTATCCCGCTGTTTCTGGTGGCGTTTTCAGAAGCTCACCGGCACATACATACATGCATGGAGCGGAGCTCTGCATTTATTGGAGGATATCACTAAAAGACTGTGGCTTATAATAGGGGCACATAGCTGTGCTAATTGCAACTGCATGCTTGAAATTGCATTGAATCGTAACTTTGTTATATAATTGGACAATAAGCATTAAGAAACATGAACGATTTGGAAAACGCAGGTAATGGAGGCAGCTAGTAGGGTTGCAAACATCTCAGGTTAATATCCATGTCGTAATGGTTACTGTACCATCCGTACATGTGGTATTTACTGCGATTCATCCTTTAAATATTTTTTTTTAAAGCGATGAATGAGTTATAAGGGCCAATATCCAAACCATTTCGTTTTCCACTCTTCAATGTCTACAGTCTCCCCAATGTAGGTTAGGGTTTGGCCAAAGATCCTGCAGAAATCACAAAATGTTGAATCTAGAATGACTGAATGATCCACAGCAGCAATCGTCCTATAGGCGCATCGTTTGTGGGGTGTGATTGTTTTTAAGTCACCTTTTTGCCAGAGATATTTGCCATAAGGAACGTTAATCAATGCATAGCCAGACTCTAAACACAATTCTAATTGTGCGTGCCCTCTCGTTGGGGGTGTCCTCAGGCGACGAGCTGGCGCAGGTTGTGGGGTGCCCGTGGATCATGAGAGACGGCGGCGGTAGCCTCGCGCAGAACCGCTGGCAGGGGGATCTGGGCCTGACCGCTGTGGGCCAGGAAGACACCGGAGGAGGTAGGCCCATTTTATTGTACTAGTACTATTCTTCCAAACAATTGACGGATGGATGGACTTATACTATTATTCAGATTCAAATTCAAAATGTTCAATAGCAAATACCAAACACTTGGAATTTCATTTGTATGGTAATATTTTTCTGTAGTGTTACCATCAATAAAAGAATAAATATTTCCGGAATGGTCGTTTTGTGTTATATATTCCTAAAAGTATGTCTATTGAGGAGTTTGCGTTTCAGAGATGAATTACTGATATGCATGCAGACTTTCTTAGCTTAGAACGAGGCTATGTTGTTCATGTGCAATCGTACAGTGCGTACTCTGCAATCATACTGTCTGGCATTTGTCTTAACATTTATTATTTTTATAGGTGGGATACCTGGGGATCACCTCCTAGACCCTGCATCAGGCCACAGTGTGCCCAGCCCCATGCAACTGAAGCTGGGGCAGAAGGAAAAGGTCTGGAAGGGGGAATATGTAGAGGAGGACGAAGAGGACGGAATCGAGACAATAGGCGACGAGGAGGCGGAAAACCACTTTGAGGAGGCGGAAAACAACTTTGAGGAGGAGGAGGAGGAGGAGGAAGAATTCGAAGGGGAGATATGGGACGAGGAGGAGGAAGACGAGGAGGACGATGGGGAATCGGAGCAGGAGTGGGAGGGCGCCCAATTTCCCTCCCAGTCCAACCAGCCCCTCCACCCACAACCGCCGCCACACCACCACCACCACCACCAGCAGCAGCAGCAGCATCCGCAACACCCCCACCCCCACCCCCACCAGCAGCAGCAGCAGCAGCAGCAGCTCCTCCCGTACGGCGGAGGCCTGCCCAGCGTCGAGAGCCTCGACGTCCCCGTCGCCGGTTACCGTGGCGACGCCGAGGACGACTCGCCGCGGCCCCGACCAGTCGTCCGCGGCTCGCGTTTCAGCGGGTTCAGGGCGCTGCGCCGCCTCCGCCAGCTGCGGGGGCTGCAGGGGGCGGCGTCGGCTGGTGGTGGTGGCGCCGGAGGGGGCCGCTTCCGCCTGGCCCAGCACTGGAGGTCCTGGCGCCAGCGGGCGCTGTGGGCCGGGGTCGTGAAGCACCGGCGCGCCCGGAGATGGCAGAGGTACACGTTCTACGGCCAGCCGAAGAGGGACACCCGGCACAGGGGCTCGCCGTCCTCAGGCGACGGGGAGGAGGAGGAGGAGGAGGAGGAGGAGAGGTTCTCAGAGTCCGAGACAGGTAGGAGGAGAAGCCTTTCTCTGCAGGGGCGTTGCATTGTTATTAGGACTGGGCGATTCATCGGATTTCACGATTTCAGCGTCAAACGATCACAAAACTAATAAAATCAATTTTTCGATTTCATAGAAAGAACGGCTGGATACATTTCTGTACATCTGGCTTTTCTGTATTGCTTTAAGCCGAAATTTCCAAGTTCTCAGTTAGAAAGTGTTTTTGGGAGAGACGAACTCAAAAATAATCGTTTGAATAATTGTGATTTCAATGATTTTTACCATAATTATTATTGACGTCCCCCCCCCCCCCGGCAGACGAGCGGCTGAACGGATGCGTGGTGAGTGGCCGGCGCGATGGCTCCATGGAGGCGGCGGCGGCCCGGCGGGAGGCGGAGATCTCGTTCGCGGCCAGGGACAAGCCCGTGGAGCTGGCCCTGACGGAGGAACACATGAGCTGCGTGACCGGTAAGGAGGCCTTCGCTGGTTCCACCCGTGGCCGGATCCTTATTCTCTATTTAGCAAACAGGGATGAGAATAAGGGGAGGTTAGAGGTGATTTATGCGCAGGAAGGCGATCGATGTGTCGACATCAGGTGATTCGTCCAATGATAATGAACACTGCTATGCATCATGGGATATAGTGTGGAAATAAGTGTAAATACCTGTACGTACCTTTTTACAATGCAATATTGGTTATTGCATTGTAATGCAACAGGCGAACTGCAGGACCTGTTGTACAAGCTTAATTGTTTTTTGTAGGAATTATTCTGTATTGTGATTAGAATTTTCTATTTAGGAACTGTTCAAAGACTCTATATGTTAATATGTTGTTGTTTTTTCTTGGGCCTGTGCAGGGATTCTAGAAGAGTCTTTGCAGCAATACGGCAGCCTGATCCCCATCCACGTGGACGACGTCGTAGAGAAGCTGCAGGAGATCTTCGGCGAGAGCTTCTCTCAGCCTCACAGGTCCATAAACCAGAACTCTGTTTAGTGTGGAAGGAATACAAAGAGGGAAACGTATCCTACCAGTGATGCGTTAGACTCCTCATCACTAGTATTTGTAGTATTTCTAATCAGACCAATAGAAAAGGCCCCTGGATCAGTAGAGTGAGTTAGTGAGGTTGTGAATGCTAAAGATAATGATTTAAAGGTGCAGTAGGTTGTATTCAGCAATCTGCAACCTCACCACTAGAGGCGACTAAATGCTACACGCTGGAGCTTTAACTCTGCTCATATTATTAAAACTTAATTTATCATGTTAAACCACCGATGAGTATTTGCCTGCCCAGGGCGTCCAAAGTTAGCTCATTTGCTAACCAACATTCACATTGATTAAGGTGCATGTTAAATATACACGTCATTGTCATTTTTTGCAAGAAATGTGGGCAATTAGTGCCGATGCTCACACTGACCGGTGTCGCGGCCCTCCCCCTGGTGGCAGGAAAGTGGTGGTGCAGCACCTGATCCAGTCCTTCCAGCGCTCCTCCGGCACCGCCCTGGTGCGGACATTCCGCGTCAACTACAAACGCCACGTCCTGACAATGGACGACCTCAGCACGCTGTACGGACAGAACTGGCTCAACGACCAGGTAACCCCCCCCCCCCCCCCCCCTTCCCTAAGGGGGGGGGGGGCCCTCCCAGTGCCTGAGCTATCGGAAGTCATCACACAAGCAACGGTTTAAGGCCCCCCTGTTTTACCGCCACTTGTGAGTGATTAGCCAATCCAAGCCCTGCGCCTTGGTGACGTCACACGTGGGCGTGTCCACCTCCGGATGAATGCGAAACAGTTTTATCAGCCTACCCAGCGGACTGTGCCAACTAAATACTGGTTGGCTTATCTGTCCATCACACGGCGAGGCGGACACGCCCGTTTTGGAAGTTTTAGGGCGAGGGCATATTTTTCATCTGCTCCGAATGGCTGATCACACTGAAAACTAGTGTTTATAATAAAGGCCATTTAAAAAAACAAGTAGGAACGGAAGATGGTTGTATCTGCATTAGACCCTCTAACACTGCTTTAAAGGGAGATATGATGGCCCAAAGGATTTCAAGTATTCTACCTTGAGGTGTGATTGAATAATGTTTTTGTCGTTTAGGTGATGAACATGTACGGTGACCTGGTCATGGATTCGGTGCCAGAGAAGGTAAATGTAAGCATGAACAACATAAATATAATTGGTTTTGATCTGCTAAATTTCAGTTTTTGAGATTTTTCTTTCAAATTTATTTTCAAAAATCCATGGCCTTTTCACTCAAATAATATGATTATTTCTTATTTTAGTTAAAATTCATTCATTGCCCTTGAGTCTTAAATCCTTGTGAGCAACCATACAAATCTGGTCTAATGAGATGTTTACGTCATTTGTGATATCCATAATGGTGGTAGTTTCTGAGATTGGGACGAAGAAGCTCTTCAAACTCTTCTGATCAAATCAGTTCACCCCCTTATAACGGCCTCCGTTAACGGAGTCACCCCTCTCCTCGAGTCATGCCATGTCTCTTCTCCTCCCTGCTCCGGTGTCCAGGTCCACTTTTTCAACAGCTTCTTCTACGACAAGCTGCGGACAAAAGGTTACGACGGAGTCAAGCGGTGGACGAAAAACGTAAGTTGTTTGGTCATTCCTTGGGAGGGCTCGGATCCCCCTGGGATCTCTGTCTACGGTCGACAACAACAACAACACTAAGGACGACAAAAAGCAAACCAATATTTTTTTCTTATCCACAACCTCCAAACAGAAGTGGAGGTTGTGTAGATTCATGTCCGAATGAGAATCTAATTGCAGTCCAAGTAAGGAATGACACGCAATCTCCCGTTATCTGAGATTAATGTACGAGAGGATTATTTTACCACCACCGAAGTACGTTACTTCTCTCTACTCGGGCGACCTTAGGCTTCTGCTGACTGTAAATCAAAACGCATCTCAATGGTTCGTCAGTTCCCTGGCAACCATCTACGAAGCAGTTCTTTCTATTGTATGCCCTTTCTCTGGTACTCCCTTCCAACCCCCCCCCCCCCCCCCCCCCCCCGCTCTCTCTTCATTCCCTGACCTTCCCCTCCCCGTTGCAGGTGGACATCTTCCAGAAGGATCTGCTGTTGATCCCCATCCACCTGGAGGTCCACTGGTCCCTGGTCTGCGTGGACATCCCCCGCCGTGCCATCACCTACTTTGACTCCCAGCGCACCCTGAACCGCCGATGTCCAAAGGTTGGTTCTCCCCCCCCCCCCCCCCACCCACCCGTCCAGAGAGCGCCAAGGACGGGGAAGTACCCCCCCCCCCCCCCCCCCCCCCCGGACGAGGATGAAATTGATGCATGGTTAGAGGGTGCCAAAAATGTGTCCAAACGCCATGCATTTCGTGCACACATTTTTCTGAGCACCAAATCGTCTGATTAGCAACGCAACGTTGAAATGGATCTGGAAATGCATTCAATTGATTTAACTCGCAAACATGTCACTGTTTAGCACGGCCACTTTAGGATCGGACGGAGCCAACTTTGATCCAAACGATTGCAAGGCTGGGGAAATGCCTCCACTCGTTGTCTTATCGGTGGACGTGAGAGGTTCTTTGTGGCTTTCTCAAGCGATTGGGAGATTTTAAAAGGGGATTTTCACACCCAGGATTTCCCTTTCCTTCTCAATTCTGCAAAACTCGTGGTAGAGAGAGATTGTTTTGCTCTTCCAAATAAGCGTCAAAAAAGTAAGAAAATGCTTATTCATTTCCTGAAAGAACACGGACGAGGATTAGCAACGTTGCAGACGGCTCCCACCACAAATGGTCGAAGCTCTGTGCTTCTTCCTTGCTTCTACCAAAATAATAATTGGTAGAAGGTATTTTGGGGGGGCACAGAAGGACTGAAGCGCGCCTGGGGACCCTGGATGTTTCCACCGCGGATTCGTTCTCTTTTTTTTAAGAATCGTCACACCCTTCATGATCGAATACCTTGAGCTCGCCATCTGCTGTCACAGATAATGCATATTGGACAGTTCTCATTGGTGGACTGTGTGTCTATCTTTAACTGTGATCTGCTCTCACTCAGCACATCTTCAAGTACCTTCAAGCTGAGGCCATCAAAAAGCAGCGGCAAGACTTTTTAACAGGATGGAATGGCTTCTTCAAAATGGTGAGATCCTTTTTTAACTATTTTCCTCTGGCGTTGTAAATCTGCTCATTTACTTTAGTCTTTTGGATGCAGCTGCTGTAGAGTGTCAAAAAGTATTTCTGCAATATTTTGGCATGTGCATTACTTGTAATAAATATGTGTGCGTGTGTTTCAGAACGTGGGCCGCCAAAACAACGACAGTGACTGCGGGGCCTTTGTACTACAGGTTGGTGTGCGAAGTCCTCCACTGCCGTTCTCGCACTGGGACGGTTTTACCTCACTTTGATTGTCGTACCTCACGTCTGTTCCATATCAGGACCACAAAGAAATATACAGGCATTGGCTGTCTTAAATGTGTTGGTAAATGGTAAATGGACCGTATTTATATAGTTGTTGTTTTTTAACCAGTGGCCAAAGCGCTTCAGTTCACCCCAATCTCCCTCTGCCTTTCTCTCTCTCTGACTCTCTTTCTTCGTCTCTCTCTCACTCACTCGCTCGCTCGCTGTTCTTGACCCCCATCCCTACAGTATTGCAAGTGTCTGGCGCTGGGCCTGCCGTTCAGCTTCGGACAACAGGACATGCCTCGGCTGAGAAGGCAAATGTACAAAGAACTGTGTCACTGCAAACTCACGCTGTGACCCCGCCCACGGTCCCGCCCTCCAACCTGGCCCCCGACCGCCATCGCCGCCTCCATCGCCACACGCCGGCGAGTCAACTCCGGCCCCCGCCGCATGGAAGAATCCCCGAGGACCGCAGGGGGGGGGGGGGGAAGGCGGCCGAACACGACCTGATCCAGGAGGTCGGGTCGGGTGGGGCTGGCGCTGGCGGCCGTCGTTTTTTTTTTTCCTTCATACTTTTTCCTCGTCTTCGTCTCTACACAAGATACTCACCCATAGTGGGCTGCAGAGACCGACTCTCTCTCTTTCTCTCGCTCACTCTCTCATTCTCTTGTTTATTTTTGTTGCCCACCTTTTGATTTCCTGCACCCCCCCCCCCACAATCCCCCGACCCCCACACCCCCAGGGCAAAGATGCCTCCGTGGCGACGCCTCGGTTAAAGTTTGGAAGAGGCAAGGACACAAATGCAAACCTTACGAAGGACAAAGGGCAGCGATCGGCTGGGCTTACAAGAGCAGCCTTCATTCAAAAGGAGTGTGTTGTGCTGTTGTTATTGTCCTCGGGATGGCCACATCCAGAAGGCATTTCATTTGTACTTTTCGCCACTGCCCCCGCCCCCCCCCCAACACCCCCCCCCCCCCCCCCATGCTTATTCATCATTCTGACTCGTTTCAAATTCCCCACCTTTCCATCTTTTTCTGCCCTCCTCTCTCCATTGTGGCAACTTTGATGTGAAGTACATGTCAACGGTTATTATTTTATTGTGGTTGACAGAGGCCAATTTTGTGGGGGCTAAACTATAAAGTAAAAAAATACTAATAAAAAAAAAAAAGCCGGTAGCCCCCATCCTTCCCTGCCTTCTCGATATCTTACCCCCCCAGAAACACACACAAACACAAACATACGTACACAGCCCATACCAATTGAAACTCCACACAAATGTCTTCTACCCATCTTGTCTGTATCGGTCTTTCCATGTGACCCAATCAAAATGCAAAGTTACAAATGGTTGTTTCTTCTGTGTTCACACATGGTGGCTCATTCAATGACGCTGTTCCTTTCTCATTGTCCGTGAGGTGTTGCTGTGTGGCAGTTTTTTTTTCTTTCTTCAAAAAGTTTTTTGGAGACATTTAGTCCTTTGGTTTTATAGTTTGACTCACATGGACCATGCAGGCTAATTAGAAGATTTCATTGTCACAGTGGTATTAATCCCTCTACTCTTTTTTTTGTAACTAAGGATAACTTTGTTAATAGCTTTGTGTTATGTTTTTCTGATTGTTATTTTTTGTTTTTTTTCTTCCCAACTGAAGTTGTTGAAACATAATTGACTGTTTTATATATCTTCTACAATACGTTATGGTTGCTAAAAAATAAAACGTACATGGAATATAAACAAGCTTATGGAGCTTCATTATCGTAATTATGCATAAAGTAGAATAGCATTACATTGCAAACATTTTAGATTTATGGATTAATCATCAATAACGTCATCGCAGACGATAAGTAATCTGATGTTAACGCGAATGACTCATTGTCTTAAACAGCTCTATAAGGGAAAACTACGATTTCAGTCATCCATATTACAGCATTCTCTCGCACCTGCACAAATCAAAGAATATCTGGGAATGCCAATACAAATCCTAAATTGATTATGACAAAAATAAGAATATTCATATATTTCCGTGGAAAAATGGATCGCTCAAACTCTAACAGAGGACGGTTCGGGAGAGCGGAGTTATGTCTTCCTCTCTTTAACATCATATGACACGGCGTGCAGCTCCACCCCGCTGACCTGCTCTTTGTATCAACGAACACGAGCACTCATTGGCACCGGGGCAGTGCCCACATTCTAATGACACGCCTGTAAACCAATCAAACACCAAGGTGGGCGGAGTTAAATATGAGTGAAGGCGCTCTCCTGCAATGAACAGGCTTCTTTGTGTCTTACGTCGACGTATATAGTACATTTGTGCCACATTTTCTTCCTTTGTAATAATGTCGGCTGAATATGAGGATAGGTAAGAGCAATTTTTTCGTTACGTTCACCGTTTTCTCACGAGTTGAAACTTTTTCGATCTTAAAGGATCACAAAGTCTATTATCTTTACTTCGGTTATGACTCCGCTTGTTATTTGTTGTATTTTGAACACAATAGTCCGTTTTTCCAGCAGTCGAGTGAAAGCGTCGATGGCGTTTCTGCCACCGACCCCGCCTTGACTAGACAAGGAAACTGCGAATAGACGACATGTATTTTCCGCTATGGACACCCACCAGAAAACGAATGGTGTTTATAAAAATCTAAAACGCACATCGAGAACCACCGTGGGTATTTCTGTTCGGGTCTTGGTCTGAGGAACAGGCGGGTTTTCTCAGCCCGGCAGCCGGCGCGTCGCAGCACGTGAACGTGAAGGCCCCGAAAAAACCTCCATTCCCAAACCTAATTGCACGAATTCGGATTGAAATCGAAAAGCTATTTATCAGCCGGTGCTTAACGTTCGAGCTGTATGAGGTTATACACGCGGTAGCCGTTTAAATCACGTCGTATTTAACCCTCGCCTATCCTTTTTTTTTAAAGGAAAAAATTATGAGCGCACATGGTCAGGACGACGTTAGCCATTAGCTTAGCATGCTAGGCCGCACTGCGCTACACGGCCCGTCGCTCTGCCGGCCAACTAAAATGATACGGGTTGTTAGGGAATCCAATAGTTTATCAGGGTAATTTGGAGGTCCATGCCGATAGATTAGGGTTGAAGGAGGATTGTCGCTATGGGCCGTCGTTGCGTTTAACGGGCCCTGGTGAGCACCGGGGCCTGTCTGCGGCCTGCTCTCATAGTTCCGGGAAACGCTTATCTGACTCACCACAAATTAAAACGTGTTGCGGTTTAATGAACTGGATTGTATATGTAGTTGATTCTCGTGGCTGCTTGGTTCGTCCAATAAGAATTTTCCACATCAGTCGTGCTAACTAGTGTTAGCCTAGCTTGTATCATGCCGGCGTTTGCCAAACCTCCATCTTGGATGTCGAAATCCAAGCGATGGACTTCCGAGCCGAGGGCAGCCTGCCCCTTCTTGACAACGGAAGGCTTTAATATTGCGCACAGCACTATGGCGCTTTTTAATATCCTCTTAAGGGCTAAGGTCTTATGTCCCATTGGTTAAACCGCAATCTATACCATTCAATCCGTTACATGTTAAACTTGATTGAAGCCTGTTGAAGGAGAATTTGTGTGTACTGTGAATCGGTTTTAATTTTCTATTTCTTTCCTTTTAGTCCCAAAGACAGTGGCCCCGAGGGCATGGAGCCGGACGGGATCATTGAGGTATGTCCAAAGAGAAACCAAATGTTACCGGCAAGCCTATAAAAAAACTCCACAGCTTATGACTTACTTTGAACCTGCTTACAGAGTAACTGGAACGAGATCACGGACAGTTTCGATATCATGAGCCTGCGTGAGACGCTTCTGAGAGGAATCTACGCCTATGGTTTTGAGAAACCTTCTGCCATCCAGCAGAGGGCCATTATTCCTTGCATCAAGGGTAAGTTGAACATGTTGCCCTCAAAAAGAATCAGGTTTAATCCATACGAAAAATACATCGTCATGGCTTTAAATGTATTTGTATTTTAGTGTAGTAGTTTCAGTTCAGGGCAGTTATCATTATCATCCCATATAGACGCTTCAAAGTCTAGTGCATTTTCTAGAATACCCCTGCCTGGGCAAGGCAGTGTCCTTACATGGCACTAGTTCTTTATCAGGTGGGGGAAGAGAAAATCAGTCCATACTTCATCCCAGTCGGCTCAACTCTGTGAGAAAAAGACTGTTTCATGATATGGACACAGATTTCCTTTTAACAGTTTATCGTAAAACTAGCACGGAAAGGATATGTACTTATATTTTGTTAATTCCTCCAGGATATGATGTGATTGCTCAGGCCCAGTCTGGAACCGGTAAGACTGCGACCTTTGCGATCTCCATCCTGCAGCAGATTGATGTGGAGCGAAAGGTCACCCAGGCTCTGGTTCTTGCCCCCACCCGGGAGCTGGCTCAGCAGGTAACCGCCGTTTGGCAACTTTCATTCTGCTTATAGATTTACAAGGCTATTAATATCCTCAATAAAACTTGCTAGTCGTGAGGAAAGTGCTGTGCCACCCAACAGTACTGCCAATATGTTCTGTTATTACAGTTTGCATGTCAGAACCCTATTGCCCACCCATTTTTGGGCTGTGGTGGGATCTTGGTCATTTTGACTATAGCTGTTTGATAAGATGTGGTCCAAGATACCCTATCCTCCCAGCTGGCATGCTGGAGTGGGTCTGAGGTGTTTTGGCAGATGACTGTCTCTTCTCCACTGTGACTGGGCCCAATCAATCCCTACTGGCAACTAGTATGCAGACAACAAACTAAAGAGTACACGTGTTGCCACTGGTTTTTGCATCAGTGTTCCGAGTCCTAAAAGGTGTGCTCTAGCAACACGGTGCACACGGCAAGTCTTGGTATTATTGAAAGCAACTTGGTTTGTAATCAAAACATCCATTCAGCCCAACTGTGAAACGAGGAAAACACTGTCCTCTCTTCCCCTACAGATCCAGAAGGTGATCCTGGCCCTTGGTGACTACATGGGCGCTGGTTGTCACGCCTGCATCGGTGGGACCAACGTGCGCAATGAGGCCACCAAGCTTCAAGCCGAGGCACCCCACATCGTGGTGGGCACCCCTGGCCGCGTCTTCGACATGCTTAGTCGCGAATATCTTGGTAAGGGCCTCTTCTCAGATTAAAATTGTCGTGGAAGTCTTTGCACACTGGACCAGATATCTTGCTGGCCTGCGCTGTTTAATGATGAAATCCATGCGTGTCAACTGACTCTGGAGAGTCCTGGTGCGCTGCGGCACTGGTCGGCGTTTTGCCGGCCGGACCGCTGCAGTGCAGCAGGCCTCTGGAGGCATGATCAGAGACTAACTAGCTGAATACAGCGGTGCACACTCCACATTATTTGGTACACGTTCTAAGAAAACGTTGTGACCTTCAGGAGGTGGCCCGATGAACAGGGTCTCAAGCTGTTGTTGACGTTTGGTGCGTTGCCCGCTTTGTGATCTCCTCAGCTTCCAAATACATCAAGATGTTTGTTCTGGACGAGGCTGACGAGATGTTGAGCCGTGGTTTCAAGGACCAGATCTACGAGATTTTCCAGAAGCTTGCGCCCAGCACACAGGTAACAGCCTCACCCCTTTCTGCCAGCATGCAATGCCAAAAGAGGTTTGATTTCAAATGCTGTCTAAGACATCCCTACTATACACATAACCTACCTGGCCGATGGCCGGCAGTTGTTTTCAGTTTAGATGTGTTTTTAACCCCTGCCTGGGCAAGGCAGTGTCCTTATATGGCACTAGTTCTTTATCAGGTGGGGGGAAAGAGAATCAGTCCATACTTCATCCCAGTCGGCTCAACTCTGTGAGAAAAAGACTGTTTCATGATATGGTCACAACACTAAAAGATGTCAGTAACTTGGTGTCAGCTGCTGTTTTCCATTGTCCTGAATCCGAATGTTGTCCTCTGCTTGGCCACTAGGTGGTGCTGCTGTCTGCCACCATGCCCACTGATGTTCTGGAGGTCACCAAGAAGTTCATGCGTGAACCCATTCGTATCCTGGTGAAGAAGGAGGAGCTTACCCTGGAGGGTATTCGCCAGTTCTACATTAACGTGGAGAAGGAGGTGAGACTGAGCGAATTATCACTACACCCTTTTAACTGCCAGTTTGGTTGAATAACCAGTTGGGAAATGACACAGGATGGGAAAACCAGTTTATTTGCAATCGTCTGCAAATAATAATAAATGTCTGCCATGCTGTTTTAACGATTACATCTCAGAAAACATGCAAATATCTAAACTAGGCTGTTGTGGGATCTTGGTAATTTTGACTATAGCTGTTTGATAAGATGTGGTCCAAGATACCCTATCCTCCCAGCTGGCGTGCTGGAGTGGGTCTGTGGTGTTTTGGCAGATGACTGTCTCTTCTCCACTGTGACTGGGCCCAATCAATCCCTACTTGCAACTAGTATGCAGACAACAAACTCTAAAGAGTACACGTGTTGCCACTGGTTTTTGCATCAGTGTTCCGAGTCCTAAAAGGTGTGCTCTAGCAACACGGTGTACACGGCAAGTCTTGGTATTATTGAAAGCAACTTGGTTTGTAATCAAAACATCCATTCAGCCCAACTGTGAAACGAGGAAAACACTGTCTCTGTTTTAACGATTACATCTCAGAAAACATGCCAATATCTAAACTAGTTGTCACCCGTTTACACATGGAACTTTTAACATAAAATGCATTTCTAACTTCCTCTTGATATCCCGTTGCCTTGTAGGAATGGAAGCTGGACACGTTGTGTGATCTGTACGAGACTCTGACCATCACACAGGCTGTGATCTTCATCAACACCAGGAGGAAGGTAGACTGGCTCACAGAGAAGATGCATACCAGGGACTTCACTGTCTCTGCCCTGGTAAGACCCCTTCAATGAGATCTACTGAAAGGTGCAGATTAAACTCAAACGCACAAACACCCTTAATATACACACGAGTTACCTGGGTGTTCGCCGGCAGTTGATATTTCCTAATATTTCTGTTGAAGCTGAGATATATTGTAACCCCTGCCTGGGCAAGGCAGTGTCCTTATATGGCGCTAGTTCTTTATCAGGTGGGGGGAAAGAGAATCAGTCCATACTTCATCCCAGTCGGCTCAACTCTGTGAGAAAAAGACTGTTTCATGATATGGTCACAACACAAAACTCTTATTAATATTATTATTCTCACTATATATTTTAATATCCTAGAGTACAAAGGAACAACAAGCAAATCCAAAGTGTATATTGCATTGCTTTAATCTGATCCAACGTCTTCATCGCCTGCAGCACGGAGACATGGAGCAGAAGGAGAGAGACCTCATCATGAGAGAGTTTCGCTCTGGCTCAAGTCGAGTCCTCATCACCACTGACCTTCTGGTAGGCATACTGACTCAACCTCTACGTTTTATCCAAGATACCCTCTCCCCCCAGCTGCTGTGCTGGAGTGGGCCTGAAAGTGTTTTGGTAGAGAATACCTTCTGCTCTCCACAGTGATTGGGCCCCTCCATCCCAACTTGCTACTAATTTGCAGATGACATTTGCCATACTTCTAGATATTACATTTTTCTAGGTGCGCTTAATCATCTTCTACTGAGCAACGTTTATTTCTCCTTGCTGAGTTTTGTGTTGGGTATTGTGGCTAGTCCAAAATGGGACTGGACGGTGCTGGGTGAGTAAGAACATGACTAAGTGTTGAACTTGTCCTCCGCAGGCTAGAGGCATTGATGTCCAGCAGGTGTCCCTGGTCATCAACTACGATCTGCCCACCAACAGGGAAAACTACATCCACAGGTATGACCCCCTGCTCTGTTAACCCGTCTGTAGCCTAGCGCACCCGTCAACCGCCCCACTCGTGTGGGTGCTTTTGGTTAACTGGACCGGGCATCCCGACGGTCCGAGCTGTTAATGATGAAATCCATGCGTGTCAACTGACTCCGGAAGGTCTCGGTGCCGCACGGCACCGGTCGGCGTTTTGCCGACTGGACCGCCGCGCGGCACCTACCTCCGGGGCTATGATCAGAGACTAACTAGCTGAACACAGCCGTGCCACGACGTGGCCGCCCGCGTGGCGCGTAAGCCGGCGTTGACCCCTCCCTAACGGTGTGTACGATGCTTGGTTCCTCCTGAAGGATCGGGCGCGGAGGTCGCTTTGGTAGGAAGGGGGTGGCCATCAACATGGTGACGGAGGACGACAAGCGCACCCTGAGGGACATCGAGACCTTCTACAACACGACCGTCGAGGAGATGCCCATGAACGTTGCCGACCTCATCTAGAGGGTTCCGGCCACACCATGTCCCGCCCCCCTCATTCTTTAGACAAATACCGTCATGCTCACAAATTGTCAGCTCCCCCCCCCCCCCCCCCCCCAAACCACATCCTTAAGAACTCCGGCTGGCTGCAGATCTAGTCTAGTTTTTAATTGGCATTTTTCAAGTTGTTATTGATTTTCCGGGCCAACGTAAAAGTTAAATGCGCTTTGCCAGCTAGTTATACTTTGTCATGGCCTTAAAAGATTTTTCCCTATGCCCACACCTGCCTTGCTCCCAACCCCTATGAAAAACCATTTTAAATATGAAGTGTTCAAGTGACCTGGCAAGTCAACAAGCATGTTTACTGGGCCATGTGAGCGCTCTCAATTAATATAACCTTAATGATTGAAGCTAATTAGTCAAGCTCCAGGAACAGATTGACACAAAAGTATAGATGGGGTGGGATGGGTTTTGACTAGCTACTTAAATCGTACCATTTATGTGTTGACAGAATACTTGTGTATTCTAAGGGGTTAAACCAAAACATCTTATGGAGGGGGGGGTGATCAGACAAATGGGAATCTTCAATAAAAGAACTGTACAGTAAAATGGATCATGAATGAGTTTTCACCCTTTGTTTTCTCTGCCGTGCGATTCTTGTTAACACTGCTTATTGTATAGTTAAATGAGGTAGTTACTTATTGTTTTGTTTATTTTTTTAAGACTGAGGCGTGGCAAAAGTTTGGAAGCAAAGCAAGGGCGAGTTTGTGGAGAATTGCCTAAACTTTAAGGGCTCTGGGTTTTCATCACTAGCTCTTCATATACTTTTTGTGTATCTCACTGTCCCCGAAAAAGCAGATATTTGATAAGGTGGTGTCACTTTTGTAACCTACCTCACCATATGTAAAAGGGGAGCAGCTCTTTGATATTGTAGGACCAAACTGCAAACAAGTGCAGAGATTTATTCCCCAACCTCCTTTTTCCAAATGTTTAAAAAAATGCCTGTCATGAAGGGGAGGGGGTGGTTAGGTTAAGAAATGTTATGGGGTTTATGGTCAGTGCTATTTTTTTAAATGAATTAAAATGTGATGAAATTGTTAACCTTTTTTTGAGACAGAAGCCATGTATCAACCCTATTCTACATTGGATTCTGTATAGTATTTATTTTAATTGTCTTAAATAAAGGTATTTCTCCTTTTTAACCTGCAGAACTTGCCTTTGCGTTGTTTCCTGAACTGTAAGCCAAACGTTTCAATATATTAGGCTTGTATGCTGAGTAAAACGTTCCAACCATGAGTGTATCAATCTGAGTGTCTTTCTGACTGAGTGTAAAAGTATTTTCATCTTCTATTATGCAACGTCCCCTTATCAAAGTCTGCTCCATTCTAAGGTTTGTAAATCGTATGAGCTTTGGAACTAGTTTGCGTTTTACTAGTCGAGGTGTAGTATGGCCGTCTGTGTTGCCAATAACTGCAATAAGCCGTCTAAAAAATGGTGTAAAGTGATAATGGAATTTTTACCGTGTTCATAGCCAAATTTATAATTTATACATTCAATATACAATTTATCTTTCTGAAGGTCACCGCACAAACTCAAAAATAATTCATGCATTCACCGATATGACCCTTGGATTACGTAGGCATATGATTTATTACCTTTGATATGCTGATCAAGAGCTTAGGCTCACCTCAGTGCACGTAGTGCTATTAAACTGCCTAATGCGATTTGGACGTAGGGTTGTTTCTGCCTGGCTCTATTGTGTTGGGTCTTTAAAGAGTATAGTCGATTATGTAGGCTGCGGCCCTCCCTCGGGATTGGCGATTTCGACGTCATTTGCTTCTCTTTCCATTTGTGGGGCTTATTTGTGGTCTGTCGGCGTGTATAACTGAAAACATGCCTTTCAGAAGCTCTATAGGCTTATATCTATCACAAAGGGATGCATGGACGGATACGAATTAATTTGTCAGTTAGATTCGTTCTTACCAAAGTGTTTAAGATGAGGGCTTACAATTAACAGCTACACTTTAAATCAAATAAATGCGCGCAAATAATAGACCTCAGAGAAATATTAAATTACTTGTCATGATTTTACCGACTCAGTGCCTGCTGTTGCATTGAATAAGTTTGGCCGGCGCAGTAACTGATGTTGTCCGCTAGAGGTTGTATAGAGACAAAAAGTAAAACCCTCCCAGCGAAGTAAAATGGTGTCGTGAGTGACTCATGACAGCTTCTCCCCTGAACTACAATAATAGCCTTTGAATCATATGTTGTTTTTTAATTTATATATTTTTACTGGTGATGGAGCCCGGATAGTTTAACAACTTTCATTAATGAGAGAGTCAATTTTATTGCTCCCAGAGCAGGAAAAGTTAGATAAATTCTGCACGATGCGAAACTATCAAAGGTCAAGACGGTGAACATTTTCCTTAAAACAAAACAAAAGTTCAAATCACCACCATCATCTAGCCGTGGCTTTAAAGTGCAATGTGTATACCATTAATAAAGAAAGACATACTTTGGAAATAATGTTCTAAAAATTCCAGCACCTGCAGCCTTCCTCTGCCTGCTGAAGAGGCCTGACCAGAGCAGTTGCACCGTGCCCCCCCATGTCCGCCGGCTCAGCCCTACGGCCACTCTAGCGCGCGGCCATTGTGTGAAAACCCATTAAACCAGGACCGTGGGGACGCACTGCGCATGTGCAGGGGTGGTGTTTACATCCTCTTTCTCACTGTCCCCTAACACAGATGTCGCGAGAGAAGATTGAGCGAGCAAGCGAGAGAGAGAGAGAGGGAGAGGGAGAGAGAGGGTGGGAGAGTATCACTTCTGCTGATTACACTGGGGACCCAAGTGTATTTTCCCGGGTTAAAGTGTATTAAGAAGTCATGAGGGCTTTTTCTGACTTTGCTTGATTATTCGCTTGAACCCCTTCCACACACACACACACACACACACACACACACACACACACACACACTACACAATGCATATTCAAACAGACACGCATCAAATGCGGATACATATATGAAGTCTAGCAGACGCTGATCACAAACACACACACACACACACACACACACAGACACACACACGCACACACACACACACACCCACACAGTGTCATGCAAACTGGTTGGAGGGTATGGTGCAAAGATTCAACAAGTAACCCCCCCATCTGTCCGCCACCTGTACCCCCACCCCTTCGGTCAATCCCATGCCCCCCCCCCCCCCCCCATCAGGCCCGGCCAACATGATATCCCGTCCTGCTCCCCTATAACTGTTGCCTTTTCCCAAATCCATAAGACGCATAAACGCTCCGTTCCTTTTCAGCCTTGGTGGCCTGCTTTCCCGACCCCCACCCACCACCATCACCACCACCCTCAGAGACCCCTCTCACCCACCACCACCACCACCACCATCCAACACCGCCGTCCCTTCCCCCCACCATGGGTGCTCCGATTGTGGGGATTATGCGAGTGGGAGGCTCGTAAAGGGGGCCTGCCAAAGCCTTTCTGGCCTGTGACGGATGGCTGGGAGGCTGGAGGGGGGGAACTGCTTTGCATGAGAAGAGGAACCGAGGCGATGGGAGAAGAATGGAGACCCATTCAATAAAAAAAGGGGGCTGGGGGCGGGGGGGGGGGGGGGGGGGGGGGCTGTCACTGAAGAACTGGAAAGGGAGAGAAGGAGTGAGTGAGAGAGTGAGAGAACGGTGGAGAGAAGGGTAGAAGGGAGCGCGAGAGAGAGAGAGAGAGAGAGAGAGAGAGAGAGAGAGAGAGAGAGAGAGAGAGAGAGAGAGAGAGAGAGAGAGCAAAGCCACTGCCCCCGCCTCTTTCTCTCCTCCTCCTCCTCCTCCTCCTCCTCCTCCTCCTCCTTCCATCACTCCATCGCTTCATCCCTTCGCTCTTTGAGCCCTCCATCCTCCCCCTCTCTCTCACACACAGACGCATGCACGCACACACAAACACACACTCTTTTTAATTCTCCCCAACGCTCTCCACTACCCTTCCTCTCTCAGTTCATTCTCTCTCTCTCTCTCTCTCTCTCCCTCTCTCTCTACCTCTCTCTCTCTCTCTCTCTCGCTGAATCCCCCTCCCCCATCTCTCTCTCTCTCTCTCTCTCTCTCTTCTCTCTCTCTCTCTCTCTCTCTCTCTCTCTCTCTCTCTCTCTCTCTCTCTCTCTCTCTCTCTCTCTCTCTCTCTCTCTCTCTCTCTCTCTCTATCTCTCTCTGTCTCTCTCTCTCTCTCTCTCTCTCTCTCTCTCTCTCTCTCTCTCTCTCTCTCTCTCTCTCTGTCTCTCTCCCTCTCTCTGCTCCCCTTCTCTCCCGTCCCTTTCCCTTCCTCTTTGTGGCGATCGTTCAGGACCATCTTTTTCCAGCCTCCGATCCATTCTGCCTTTTCTTCCCAAGCCCACACCCCACACGCCCTCTGATCTGTCTCTCCTTTCTCTCGGCCCCCCTTTTACTTCTTGATTTCATCCCACTTAATTTCTGTTCATTCACATTTCCCATCCTCTCCGTCAATCTCCTCCATCCTAGTCTTTTTTTTCATATAATTTCCATAACTTTGGATTCCTTTATTTTGTTGTCTGTGTGGGCGAATACGATTCGTTTT
>NC_079428.1:4717445-4724945 GCF_026213295.1 Gadus chalcogrammus | reverse complement strand
ACGGCGTGCCCCCCGGGGGCCGACCCCATGGACAAGGTCAAGCGGCCCATGAACGCGTTCATGGTGTGGTCCCGAGGCCAGCGGCGCAAGATGGCACAGGAGAACCCCAAGATGCACAACTCCGAGATCAGCAAGCGGCTGGGCGCCGAGTGGAAGCTGCTCACCGACGCCGAGAAGCGGCCGTTCATCGATGAGGCCAAGCGTCTGCGCGCCGTGCACATGAAGGAGTACCCGGACTACAAGTACAAGCCGCGGCGCAAGACCAAGCCCATGCTGAAGAAGGACCACCACGGGCACGGCGGCCCCGGGGGGGTGGTGGTGCACGGCAAGTACCCGCTGTCCGCCGGCAACCTGCTGGCGGCGGCGCAGGGGCAGGGCCAAGGCCAGGGAGGAGG
This sequence comes from Gadus chalcogrammus, assembly GCF_026213295.1. Lineage (NCBI taxonomy): Eukaryota > Metazoa > Chordata > Actinopteri > Gadiformes > Gadidae > Gadus > Gadus chalcogrammus. The sequence goes on along the minus strand of NC_079428.1, from coordinate 4,724,550 downwards.
CGGCAGCCCCCGGGTGGACGGCTACGGCTGGGGCCATGCCGCAGGGGGGTACGCCGGCATGCAGGGCGACGCGCTGGGCTACACGCAGCAGCTGCACCGCTACGACCTGTCGGCGCTACAGTACCCGCCCGCCATGGCACCACAGTCCTACATGAACGGCGGCAACGCCTACAGGTGCGTCTTTATTATATATATATATATATATTTTTTTTTTAATTTGTTAGCACCTTGTTTTTGTTTTGGTGAATACGTGTATAAAGATGGAGCAGCTGTGGTGTTGTAGGTTGTGTGACTATCCAGATGGGTTGTTGGTTGGTATTCTGTGGGAAATGATGGGTTGTATGTTATGTTAGTTAAAAAGAAAAGGGGATTATTGCAATCTGTTCAAATTCGAAATTGAAAGACTTTGTATAGACTGCCTACACATCCATTTATTTATGTCAAACGGACCTAAATAATGGGATGGGGCCTAAATAATTAAACAGGATCTCTTCCCCCAAAACAAGATGAGTGACAAGAGTAAATCCTCAAGGTATAGCTTTACATACACTGGATTGCAATCCTTCTTTGTATTGGGTAATCATTTCTACCGGGTGCTCCTGGAACACAGGCCTCACACGGGCGGTGAATCATCAAGGCTACATCGTGTTTCTGATAAGTATTGCTTGCCAAACAGGCTTGGCTTGCTTTGCTCAGATCGTCCTGCCCAACTTGTAATTGCCAGAGTGCAACTTTTTGAATTTAGTATTTGTTCCACAGATGTGACTGTGATGGCTGTAATGTTTGGTCAAACATGCTGATCATCCTTGCGAAAACCTCTCGGATCGATTTTGATGGGCTAAAATTCTGTTTTCTAAAACCTTTTGTGTGGTGTGTGTTGCATGAGCCAGGGGTGCTTTGTGTGTGGTCCCCTACCCACAATGCACCAGTGTGACCGAAAGCCAGACTAGTGTCCCAGCAATCCTCCAAACACGTACTTTGACAATTTGAAACGCTGAACTCTTCAACCAGCCTCATAAGGAAACCTTTGTTTCCCCCTCAAAGTCACTAAAGGAAACCTTTGATTTCCATACCAACGTTTAAACTTGTTCAACTGACCTAGTTGGACTTTTAATTGTTGTTCAAAACTTTTAACCAGATTATCTCAACTCTGGGTGGACTAAACCAAAACAAACGTGGCACCTCACACTATCACAATAATACTCTTTATTTATTTAAAAGGTTGTCGTTTTAGTGTCTGTTGGAGGGACGGGAGATTAGTGGTGTTGAGCAGTGGGGAGAAGTTTGCAGGTGAAAGCATGAAGTCGTTCAATGTTGACCGACAGATCAGCGAGCTATGCGGCGGGCCCAGCCTCTTCACCCTCCCTTTTGTTAGTCTGAACACGCAGGTGCACTGCGGCCTACGAGAAGGGAAAGAAAAAAAAAAAAACGGGAGAGCTTTTGCCTCATTGTTAAAGGAAATCCCAGTATGTTCCCTAGATCTGTAGAGTCGAGATCAAATGAAAGCCGTTGGCATGGTTTGGGTTTTTAATAGGACTGGAATCGTTCAACCACTTAGGATGCGTTTCCGGTAAGCTCAGAGTATTAATATGGATTTGGATTTGAACGACGACAACTTAAACAGCTCTCTTCGCGCCTTTCTCAGTTTGTTCTCGACGGAACGGCGTTAAAGAGGATTGAATCCGTCCATATCCGAACACCAAATTCACACAGCCGAGGAACTTTAAAGTATTCGATGCAGAGAATTCCCCGACGCTGCACCGATGCAGATGAACCCATCCTGTGTGCCTGGCCGCCATGTTGACCCTCTCCTCTCCTCCCCCCCACAGCCCCATGTCGTACGGCAGCAGCCCCCAGCAGCACAGCCCCGTCACCATGTCCATGGTGAAGCCCGAGCCCATGTCTCACTCGCCGCCCACGGGGCCCGCGTCCGGCCACCACCACCACCACCACCACCGCGGGCCCCTCCAGGGGGACCTCAGGGACATGATCAGCATGTACATCCCCGGGGGGGACGGCGGGGACCCCACGGGGGCCGCCGCCGCCGCCGCCGCCGCCGCCCAACGTGGCTACACCAGCGTCCAGCAGCACTACCTCGGAGGCACCGTCCCGCTCACGCACATCTAGACACTGGGTGGGGGGTGGGGGGGGCGCAGCGACGCAGAGGAGGACGGAGGCGCCAAAGGAGAGAGTGGCGGGGTCTGAGAGGGGGGGGGGGGCGTGAGTCCCCGCCCACCCCACCCTTCCCGCTCGGGCACATCTGGCGCTACGAGGGGGAGCGGTGGAAGGCGGGTCTGAGGGGCCGCTCCGGGGGCCCCCCCCCCCCCCCCCCCCCCCCCTGAGTGGTACGGGGACCCCGACACGTCAGAGACTAGCATTGTAACGTGCGTACGCGCGTCCCCCTTTTTGCACTCGTACCGCCGTACATAGAAGGGCCCCGAGGTGCTGGGGGGCCCCCCCACACACAGCCGACGCACGCGGCGGGCACGTTGCCACTGAGGTCTACAAAAAGCCTGTGTATTTGAATATTCAAAACTGCTATAGTCTACCTCTTGTTTTGTGTTTTAGGTCTTTAAACTCATTCGTCCCAGATTCACAAGCCCCCTGTGTATATACACACACGCGCGTATGGACGACCCTCCTCCTCCAAGTGCCAAAATGTTAAATGGACTGTCTATGAAGGACTGCTGTAAATAGAAGATGTTTCCCTTTTCTCTGTGTGTAAATATTACGACTCTTCTGTCTAGCGTAGGGAACTCCCAAAACGTTAGCCGGAACCGGTGACGTTGCGTCGCAAATCTCTAACCCCTGCGGCCACTTTCATGTAACCACAGATCGCAGCGTTCCCGAGCGGGAACGCCGTTGGTTGTCGATACGGTCTTCCAGTGCCGCGGTGCAGGGTAGGCTGCGACGTCTGAGACGCCGATCTGTTGTCTGTTTTGCAGTCCTGATGCTCATAAAGTCTACGGAAGGGTGGCTTTCTCAGGTTAGGATGTGAGGCCAAAATGACTCGATATAGAGCCTGTGCCCACTTGCTAGTTCTCAAGAGATGGGGGGGGGGGGGGGGGCAGGGGGCAGGTGAACCACTTTAACTTCTCCAGAAAGTGGCTTATGAATGGAAAGTCCTCCTGGTTTGTGGGGATCAGACGGAGCAGGAGCTGGGTCAGCGATAGGGGCGGATGTGCCTCTGTAGAACCCTTTTCTATCACCCTAGGGCCTTGGGTTTAGTTAAACTGGGTTTTCTGGCTGGTTTGAGTTCCTGTTGGACAATCGAGATTGCAATATCTGAATTAACATTGGGTAATTTGTTTTTAAATCTCAGTTTTTCCAGTGGCGCACCAGGGAAAACATTTTACAATTTGTTTCCTCTATGGCTAGTCTTTGGCTTCACTGAAAACCCCATCGATGGATTACGTTTCTTATCCAGTTTGGAATCGAAATTTTTGGCTGCCAATTATGAGTTAAAATGTTTGGTGTAATTTAGTTTTATAGATTGGGTTTCTGTTTATTTGACCAATATTGTAACTTTCTTTAGTTGAAGTGGTTTTGGCAGAGGCCCAAGTTGCTCTTTCTCTTGTGTGCCACATGTTCTAGGCAGGTGTCTCCCATTAACCGAATGAAATTAAATGTAAAATGCTGCATTTCTGTTTTTACCCCTAAAATAAAAATAATACTTTTTTTAAGCAAAGTTTACTTGACTGATTTTGAATCGAATTCTGTTGAAATACAAATTGTTGAGTACATGTTTTTCCATCCCAAATTATATTTCTTTCCAACATTATACAGTGACTGAGGAGCATTTTAAATAGTTTTTTTCTTTAATGATTTGGTTCCTTTTTATCAAGCTTAATTTTGAACCAGTATGCTTCACTGTAAATAAAGTATGGTTTAAGGCTTCACTCTGAAATATTTTTTTAAGGGAAATGCAATATGGTGTGCAATCCACTAATACTTGCATCAGTGCTGCTATTGCCTTAAACGGATCTGTGTTGTATCTGCAAAAAGACGAAACATTTAAAAGAAATTCGTTTTAAGTGATTGTTTACATTAATTACTTGGCTTGTAAAGCGAAAATTGCAACTTTAACCTATAGACCTACACTTTAGGCCTTTTCCCACCAGTTATATCTCACCACTTTCCGATGTTTACAACACATTTATAAACAAAGTGTTTATACAAAATGTAAGATTTTAGAATTTAACATTTCTATTTTGCTATATTCCAGCTTGTAAATTGTGTAAAATATTAAGACTTGCAGCATCCGTGTACATAATGTGTAAAGGTCTTAGCTCAGCTCTTACACTAAGGGCCCGAAATCTTAATTTTTTAAGTCATTTTGTAATGGCAAAATATTAAAATACCTTTTTTCTTCCCAACCATGGTCTGATTTGTGTTGTGTGTGGGAATTTTCAATTACAATGCTTGAGACTCAATAGAGAAGACTGGACAAAAAGGAAAAGCCCTTTTTTCCCAGGGGGCACTTCAATTATTATTTTTTAAATGAATGGCGATCAATGGATATTCGGGCACAATAGACAGATTACACACATTTAGTGGAGTGGTTGATTGACTTTAAAGAGCCGAGGTCTTTATCACCCGAGGGACACTATAGGTTTTCAGGCTATATTTACTCCATTATGATTCAGACGATAAAAAGACTTATGTATTATCAAATTAAATCCCATTTACTTCATTTCAATTTAAAAATAAAAATGACTTGGAAATCCGCAAATGACAAATAGGCCTACAAAAGATAACTATATTCCAGACAGCATGTATTGTGAGAGTTGGCAGTGAATCGGCTGTTGCACAATCTCTGACCTCCCTCTTTGGAGAGAGAGAGAAAGAGAAGTCAGACGCACGGCCATCGGAACGAGCCCTGCAAGTCCCAGCCGCGCCACAGGTGGACGCGTTATGGTCCAGCCGTGTTCAAAATAAAACTCCCGGCAAGAGCCATCAAAACTTGGTTGGAGAGAACATGGGTGTCCGACCGGGTGTGGGATGGGATGCGATGGGGGTGGTTGATGGGGCAATAGGCCTGTATCCCCCCCCCCCCCCCCAAACACACACACACACACACACACACACACACACACACACACACACACACACACACACACCATGAAGAATGATTTAAAGGTCGATCATTTACTTTTTTCCCTTTACCCTCTTTTAAATTCACTTCCCCCCACCAAAACCCCCGCCTCTCCCGTCCCTCTCCCTTTCTCCCCCTCTCTCTCTCCCTCTCTCTCTCCGGAGTGAAAGCGGGTGGCTGGCCCGTCCGTAATTGGCCGTTTCGGAGGCACATTGTCCTGGCTTTTGAGCTCGCAGGTGCACACAGTAAAGCCGCCGCGTTCCCTACGACACCCCCAGGGCGCATTGTTCGCTTTCTCTCGCTCCCCCATGGAGCAGAAAATTAGCGTTGCTTCGCCTTCCCCCAGCTCTCTCTCTCTCTCTCTCTCTCTCTCTCTCTCTCTCTCTCTCTCTCTCTCTCTCTCTCTCTCTCTCTCTCTCTCTCTCTCTCGCTGGCTCTGGGCTCGGGCTTAACCCTTTCAGCGACCGTTGCCATTCTCATGGAAATGGGGGCGCGGAGCCCGCACCCCACCCGACTAATCGGCGAGTAAGGGGAGGGGATGGGAGAGCGAGAAAGAGAGAAAAAAAGAAAAGATAAGTGCAGGGATAAATCTCATCGTGGCTTTTCTGTCGATCCAAGTCTTTCCTGACATTCATCTAAGCCTATCTCTCTCTCTCTCTCTCTCTCTCTCTCTCTCTCTCTCTCTCTCTCTCTCTCTCTCTCTCTCTCTCTCTCTCTCTCTCTCTCTCTCTCTCTCTCTCTCTCGTTCTCCCTCCCTCCCCAACAGACAAGCAGTCTCCCTGGCAACGCGAGGCAGTTAAAACTATAGGCAGGCGGCGTGCAAATTGGAAGGCAAGTAGCCAGTGGGAGCCCGAAACACGCACTAATCACTGTAACTCATCCCTAAGCATTATTCCAAAGAACTGATCGCTGGAGATAGAAATATAGACAGAATCCAATGATTAATTGATTGATTTAATTGGTCTAATTGGCAGTGATCAGAAGGATGTTTTAAAATTAACTATTTTCTTTAGGCCTACATCATTCGTTATGCTATATCATTCATCAATTTCGTCGACTTTCCTTTACTTTTAATACCCTTTAAAAAAAGTTGTAGCACAGGAAAAAACAAGGCCGCTCTTACACATGGTCTACGACTAATACAATCCAAATATACATATGAAAAACCGATAAATCGTTATACAAAGATGTAAAAGCCATAAAAACAACCGGGCTCCACAATTGGTCCACAGTCGCTGCTCTCGCGGAGGGCCAGGGGCCCATTGTGCGATTCAGATGCTTTCATACCAACAGAAACGAAGGCTTTGTCGCCGACTCGCTGCTCATGTAGTAAACCTATGGTATTCACTAAACATAATGATGCAATTGAGAAATGATGTGGGGATAATGATGAACTGTTCGTAACATTAATTAACAATTCACAAAAGCAGTTCACCGCGGTTTTTTCAATGGGTCCTATACTAATTAAATAATTAAATAGTTAATTAATTCAGGAAACAGTTTGGCCGTTTCTTTTCCCCCAGACTCGGTCTTCTCAAAGCGTTGGAACATATATGTGCCTATGATGTTGGAAAACCTATGCTAGTGTGCGTAAAACTAAACTTAATGTTATTGCGGATGTTGAGCGTATGGATGTGCGTCTTGGAAAGGAGTGGGGTCCTATTCGCTGGGGTCGATGGGTTGCGGGTCGACGTATAAAAAAAGAGAGAAAATGGTGCACAGAAGGTGGAATGGGGTGGGAGGGGTGTGTGTGTGGGGGGGGGGGGGGGTGTGGGGGGTTGGAGGATTTTCTGGTCCAATACATCCCATCTCTTAGCAACGAGCAGCGAGGCTTCAACAAGTGGTTGCCATGGATTTGGTGAACCCGGACTAAACAAGTGCGTGGGACATGCTGGCGGTGTGACTTTTAAGTCGTCACGAAGAGCAGCGGTCTGCCCAAGCTATACAGAGGGGGGTCTGTGTGTGTGTGTGTGTGTGTGTGTGTGTGTGTGTGTGTGTGTGTGTGTGTGT
>NC_079428.1:4647445-4709945 GCF_026213295.1 Gadus chalcogrammus | reverse complement strand
AAAATGTAGTCGATGGAATGTGAAGTTTGGGGCTTTGCGAGAGACGTTCATGCAGTCTTGTACGGGTGTGGCTCGGCCTTGTTAGTACTCTCACGATGTGCGCATCTCACAGCGACATGTAGCGACCTGGGTCCGATCCCCGCCCGTGGGCCCACGAAACGTGTTTTCTTTCCCTTTGGCTGCTTTCCTTTGTATCTTCACTTTCCTGTCTGCATGGGAAGCACAAAGCCTTTAAAAAACACACACATGTATCAATATTAAAAGCAACAACTTTGCGTTGCTATTTTCATCCTCGCTTTATTGGGTATGGATCCACATCATAGGCCGGTATCACTGAGGTGGAATATTAAATTCAGGGTCTCAACAGGTGTATATCGTTAAGTTAATTACGGCTTCCGCAGGCATGTCGGTGCCCATAATTAACATGATGAGAATCATCTGTGTGCACCCCCCCCCCCCCTACTATTACACCACTGGGATAGAGGGCCAAACAACTATAAATAAATAAAGCCGATTCACCTCCATCTAGAATGGAGGTTCGTGTCAAGATGGATCAACTCTTTCATGTCCGCTTAGCTCAGGAGCCTAGGGGTGGATGTTACCGTAAGCACTGGTTGGCCCCACAATGGAGCACGTCTGCAACAATAACCAACCCCACGGGCGCCGCCGTTTCTAACGCCGGATTACAAAGCATCAAGGTAACGTTGAACCATGTGTAATGATACCGCCGTTTGCCAAATCGTTTGATTTGATCTATCGAAGCGTCAACACAGAATTCCCCTGCCCAGATTCATTCAATAAAGGCTAGAATAGCCTCCGCGCTGACGGATCGATGCTGGGAGTTTCTTTTGCGATTCGTTGAACTTCTGGTCAAGTATTTTAAAGTGCAATGGTCTTCAACGTCCCATAACTGCCCAGACTCTCAGGAGGAATTCTACCGTTGACAGACGGTAGAACAACGCAAGAGGCCCGGGCCTCAAAGACAGGCTCGTAGTTTGTGGTTTGCCGTCCATTCGGAGAACACGACTTTGACTCTTGGAGCGCGACGCACGTATTCGGCAACGATTTCACCGCATTCCTCCACTGAAAGCAGAGATGGCGGGGATGGGGAGGTATGGGGGTGGGTATTGGGGGGGGGGTCCTCTCGATATATGTTGAACTGGAACCAGATTCATGCGGGGTGGGGGGGGGGTACGCATGTGTGACGTCACAACCAAGTATGCAAATGTGTGCAAATGACACGACAGGTTAACCTCTAGAGCTAAGTGGTGTGTGTGTGTGTGTGTGTGTGTGTGTGTGTGTGTGTGTGTGTGTGTGTGTGTGTGTGTGTGTCTGTGTGTGTGTGTGTGCGCGGAAGGGGAGAAGGGCATGAGGGGGGGGGGTAAGGGGGCTGGGGGGGTCATGAAGGCGTAGGGCGTTTCTGAATCGCATATGCATGGTTCCACGGGGCTCTGAAGGGGGCCAACGAGGCCCCCCACCGAACAGATATCCGAGGGGGGGGGGGGGGGGGGGGGGGGGGGCTGGAAAAACACATGAGAAGCGCGGCTTCCAACTACAGCCCCGAACGTTCCGTCGCAGACTGAGTTTTTCGGCTCTGTGAAAGCATCTCTACATTCTGTTTCCAAGATACCCCGAAAAAATTGGAAAAAACAGTTTAATATTTTTACGGTTTTGAACGCAACACACATACGACGAGACCCCATGTCGAATAATACACCGTTTTTTTTTCTCTTCTTTTCTTCTCAGCGAGTCGACGATAGACGGCGGCCCAGCTGTGGCCCGACCAATCAGTGACAGCCAGCGAGTCAACACATAAAGGCCTAATGCCAGCTAATAGAGGGTTGTGTTTACCAAGGCCCAGGAGATGAGTGACAGGCAGCTTAAATGAGGTGAGGAGGTGTGTGTGTGTGTGTGTGTGTGTGTGTGTGTGTGTGTGTGTGTGTGTGTGTGTGTGTGTGTGTGTGTGTGTGTGTGTGTGTGTGTGTGTGTGTGTGTGTGTGTGTGTGTGTGTGTGTGGCAACACACCTTGGACTGAGGTAAGAGGCAGGAGGTGGGGTCTTACAATGGACCCGAGAGGCAGAATGCTCTTGAGGGAGTGAATTGACAACCAAAAAAACAACGAAAACAGAAAGGGCAACAGATTTGCTGCCTGGTTTGTGTGTGTGTGCTCAGGGAGAGGGCTGGGTGACCAGGTATGCGTGCATTTTTGGAGGAGTCACCCGCTAAATCAAAAATAGAAAAAAAAACAAGGGTGCAATCTCGCGATGTAACGATAAAAGTCCTGAGAGACCGCGAACACACAACAAAAACAAAGTTGCCTCGTGAAGTTGGTATACCAAACGGATGAAAAGAATGTCGGACGCTTTCATGCTGTTATCATGGGCTTTGTGTGTGTCTCGTGTTTGTGTGTGTGTGTGTGTCTTGGTGTGTGTGTGTCTCGGTGTGTGTGTGTTTGTACCAGTGTGTGTGTGTGTGTGTGTGTGTGTGTGTGTGTGTGTGTGTGTGTGTGTGTGTGTGTGTGTCTCGGTCTATGTGTGTGTGTGTGTGTCTCGGTGTGTGTGTGTGTGTCTGTGTGTCTCGGTGTGTGTGTGTGTGTGTGTGTGCGCGTGTGCGTGCTCTGGAACTGCAGGATGTGGATGAGGCTGATTACCACAGGCCCACACGTGAGACAGATCGGGGGGGCGATTAGGGGGAACGCCGAAGGTGAAATCACTGCGGAGCATCAGCCAAACATTCCCACCCAGCAGCGCGTCCATGTTCAGGGCTCGAGCTGTGCTGCGCTCGCTCCTCTGGTGGGCGTGGAAAAGCCCACCTTAGTGGATGGACGATCCTATTTATGTTATCACATGGTTCAGATACATATTTATGCAAAATTGGTGACGATGAGTCACGACGAAAACGATAATCAAACGGCTATCAGATCAGTCCGGGGTGTAGGCTTATTTGGGGATAGGCATGCGTAAAAACAATAATGTGCAAAGATAAGACCAGACCCGCGACTATTGCGCAAACCACAGCCACCGCTTACACCACCACCACCACCACCAACACCACTGCCCCAACCGTCCACCACCACCCCAACCCCCAATATCAAAACCACCGCCACCACTACCACCACTACACCGACCCAATACCACCACCGCCCGACCCAAACCTCCACCCCACCACCCAACTACCCCCACCACCTCGACGACAGCCCCATCACAACTGCCACGACCACCTGACCTCCACCTCCACCACCGTCTGTGGCGGTTCACTTCAGCCCTATAATGAGACACACCGACACACACAGCCAGATTCACATGAATGCCGCTGCATGGACTCCCCATCCCAAAACAAAACCCTGTTATGTTGCTCAGGCCAGGTTCTGCCACTCCCTCTGAGCAACAGGCCCCTCATTAGGACCCAGGGAAGACCTCCCAAGATGGCGAGTCGCAGGTGATACGACGCCCGTAACGAACTCCACAATCGCCGGCCAACATCTATAGGCCACGCCCCCCCCCCCACACACACACACCAACAGATAAGACTGAGTTGCGTTTTTTTGCGTTTTTTTTCCTCCACAACCCCAAACCACCCCTGCCTCACCCACCCTCTGTGTGCCAGTGCCCATTTAACAAGCCCCCCAACCCCCAGCACCCCCCCCCCCCACCCCATTCAAGCCCCCCAGCTGCGTGTGAACTAAAGACGCACCATTCACTTTCTTTTTGTCTCTCGCTGCTTATTTCTGTCTTTCTTCTTTTAAGCTCTAATGGGTAGAAGTACCCATAACATATCTTAAAGGTAATAAAAATCGTATTTATAAATTCGTTCGAATCTGAACACAATCAGCAGCACCCACCCAGCCCTCTATTCCGTTAATTTATATAATATGTTAATGTTTAAAAACTTTATAACGCAGTTAAATATAATGCGTCTCCGTTGAAACAAGGCTAAGTGCGTGAGAGCTAATTTTTTTCAATTGACTAAAAAATGTTGTGTTATAAATAGGCCTATCTCTTCGTCCGCCGCAGTGCCAACCAGCGTCTAATTGGAAAATATGCGTTTGTTAAATTTTCGTGACCATTTTAGTAACACATTAGAGAGAGGGGGGCGGGGGGTCTATTCAGGAAAGGAAGAGAAAGGAATAACAAAAGAAACAAAGAAAAAAAGGCTTTTGATGGACATATTTACTGATAAATAACATCGTGCTTTAAAAAGGGGCACGAGAATCGAAGGACTAAATATAAATGTTTTAAAAAAGAAAGAAAAACGACTTATGAGAAAATACTTATTTTAAATTAAGTATTTTATTTTCGTCCACTAGTCCAAAGTTTCACCAGTGAACCAATATTCTCGGTATATATGGGCCAAACCTTTCCAGCGCAGAAACTTCTACAGTTCTACAGCACATGTAAGTTAAAGTGTGTCTCCCTCTAGGGGGCATCAATAGGAATCACATGTCAGTAAACTACTGACCCCTCAAGAAACTAAGGCAAGGCAACTTTATTTATGTAGCACTTTTCATACACAAGGCAGACTCAACTAAGATAAAAATAACTGACATATTTTAAATCAACTGGAATAAACAGCACTCTGAGACATATTTCCATCAGCACATATCTTTTTTTAATAAGTGAACATGAAACCAAAAAAATAAATGTATCTTAAACGGCAACATAGTCCACAGTAGCTCAAGACACCCAAACCCTTTTCCCAAATGTATCATGCATGCCCTTTTTAGAATATGTTCAAATACATTTCACAATGTATCTAGTGTATGGGATTAATCAACTGTTTTAGAATCATCTTTTTTCATTTCAGCATATGGAACAGCAGCGATTGAAAAATGATTACATTAATACTATACAGACTTTATTATTGCTACAACTTATAGGGCCGTCTCCATTTGATTCATTGTCTGTTTAATCAATTAATCAAACCGTTAACGGTATGAGCTACAGTTTGCACCGTTGTGTCGAGAGAATATTTCTTATCAATGGTTGAACACGTCTTTTGGCACACACACACACACACACACACACACACACACACACACACACACACACACACACACACACACACACACACACACACACACACACAGTTCCACCAGCTCACACACGGGTGCCACATTGTTTTCATGCAACAGAGTGCAAATTAGCATTAAAACAATAACTAAATCGAAAGTCCTGTCCCAGAAGAAACACACTCACTCAAATAATCCCCTTCACACTTCTAGATCAAATCAGTTCTGTGTGACATGGATAAGAGACCGGCTTGAACAACACTCAATGAAAGGTCCACTAGTGGATGACAGTAAAATGATAATCTCAAAAAAATCGCAAAAAAATACTACAACTAATATAATAATACGTTGGAAGGGACTGTAGTAACCTGGGATTGTGGTGAACTGGAATGGACACCCTTGGAATGCGTCACTTTGCACGAGAGCCAACTCAAAACATCAAGGTCCCTGGTGTGGACTTGCCCTTAGAGACATTAAGGGATGGTCTCTCTCCATGCCTCGGACCACATTGAACCAGAAGTCAATCTGGATCACAGGCATGCAAGTGTGTTCAGGCGGAAGTCAATATAACAAACCTCAGACCATAGACCTGTTTGCCATGTCAATTAAAAACCCGTACTAGCCTTCAGTATGTGTGTGCGTGTGTGTTTTTGTGTGTCGTCTACAGCAAAGCCTGATATAACAAACACGCCCCACCAGACAAATGAATAGTCTGAGACCCACGCATCAAAGGTGATGGAATCCCCCCCCCCCCCCCCCCCCCCCCCCCCCCCCCCCCCCCCCCCCCCCACCACCCATCTCCCCTCTCCTGTAGGGTCACTTCCTGCCACATCCTGCCACTTCCTACTCGCTCTTCTTCTTCTGCTTGGAGCCGCTGTTCCAGTAGTAGATCAACTGGAGGGCGAGGATGCCGTTGCAGGTAGAGGATATGACATAGGTAAGAGCCATCAGGTTGTCTCCGGTTTCCTGCGTGTTGGAAGACATCATTTGTTTACGTCACATTAAGATCATAATAGTTGTAGAACGCGCGCGCACACACACACACACACAGACACAGACACACACACACACACACACACACACACACACACACACACACACACCTGGATGGAGGTGAAGATGCGCGCGAGGGATCCGGCGAAGAGCAGGAAGACCGAGATGGCCGACAGCTGTCCGGTGTGTCCGTTGCGGTAGTTAGTGGCGGCCTGGAGCAACTGAGGAGAGAGAGAACCGGGTCGTATACGCATCGTTAAATGCCAGTGAGGTCGGCGGGTCGTTGGGTAAGGAGGTAGAACAGTGAAGATGCCAAACTAAAAAAAAGATCTTGATGAGAAAAAGTCAAAGTCAGTTTTATTGTCAATTACAAAAGACGCACAAGACAAATAGAAGAACCGACATTTTGTTTGTCTCTGACCCGCGGTGCACAAAGTATGAAGGGTCAAATCAAATAAGATAAGTAATATTTACAATAAATAAATTTTAAAAAAAAGGACCGACTACACAAGCCTCATATTGTGTTGGATTGAGAAAGACTAACACTCACCACGCAGTTCTGTGTAGGAACACACATAAGCTCTGTGAGGACATCCCTACAGGAAGTGATGTGGACATTGTAACATAATCTGATGAAGTCAAATGTTACGGCATCGTTCGGCCGAACCCACAATGACAAAATATCGACATTTACATCAGAGAAATACAATCCGGCTTGCCTTTGCCGACACCCCAGCGTAGCGTACGAACGTACGGCCTCATTTACCGTGGCACTAACTGGTGACGTCACCCCCCCCCCCCCCCCCCCCCCCCCCCCACTCAAACACACGCCCTCCCCTTGCTCGAGGGACCTACCCTCCCGATGATGACGGCGGGCACGTTGGAGGCCTGCATGGTCGTCACCATGGACGCGGGCATGGCGGGGGAGAGCACCGCCGCCAGCACGCTGAAGTACACCGCCACGAAGAGGAGGCCTGGGAGAGGAGGGACGAGTGACTCCTCCACACGTCACACACACACACGTGGTGGCCGTTTGAATCTCATGCCCCGTTTAAAGGTGACGTACAAGCCGTTTTGAAATTCGGCCTCTTCTGACATCACAGGTGGGCGTGTCCACCTAGATGTGTGCCGGATAGATGAGCGACGTTTGCTACAGTCCACTGGGTAGGCTGGTAGACCGATCTATCCAGCACACGTCTAGTTGGACACGCTCCCACTTGTGATGTCAGAAGAGGCAGCTTTCCAAAACAGCTTGAAAGGGCTAATCACACTCACACCTGGTGGTATAATGTGTCATGCTAGGATTTGACCCTGGTTACGCCTGTGATGCAAGGACGAATGAGAAAAGCTTGACGCTATGGGGGAGCTTTTTATTCTTTCTTTCTTTCTGACATGGTTCTGTGCTGATTGATGTATTTAGTCGGACTCCACTGATGGAAAACGACACATTTGTCGTAAGGTTCCAATTAATTCCAGCCTGCTCCTAACTCTAGTCTTATTAATTGAAGGAGACTTAATGATACGCCTAATTAAGTCTCATTAAAAAGATGTGCATTTCTGAATAAGCCTGAATGTGCATAATAATATGAATAATAATTATAAGACAGACATGCGATATTGATGACATGTACTGCGGTCTTTCTTCCAGCACAACGCTCCAGAAGATTCTAGCTTTGGGATGAAGTAGGCCCGTACCTCTCGCGGTTTTCCCGCCATAGTGCTGAATCAGGAAACCAATGGCGACGGTCTGCAACATGAGGAAGAGTGCCTCGCCCCAGGCACTGCAGTACGGACACAACGTGTGACCCAAAGAACCACACGCACACACACACAACATGGCAAATTTTCCTCTTTAGTCCCTCGCAGGTTGATATCTTAAAATCAACCTAACCGGGATGAATTTGGATTACGTGTTGGATGTTCTAGTGTTCCACCTGAAGGGGAAATTGTTGCTGATGCTGTAGGCCATGGTGCCCGTGATGGCCAGCAGTTCCAGCAGCACAGAGTGGAAGCTCATCCCCTCTGCACTCTTCGCCCCCATGAGCTTCAGAATCTGGGGTAACTTTACTGTGGAACAGAATCCCCATCACACACACAAACACACACACAGGAGAACGGGAAGGGAAATCATTAGAACATCCTTCCTCTCTGGGAAGGATGTTTACACTATGATACAATAACACAGTCGATTCTAGGATTATTCGACTTAATCCTCACATAGGAAAATCGATACAAATGTAATCCTTAGTCAAAATCGCCACACTAGTAAATAGTTTTACCAAACACTGAAACAAATATAAAGAAATAGTTTTGCACATTTTGCTCATATGAGCGTGGGACTTTGAATACCGTAGCCTACAGATATGGCATAACTTTGCATAAAGAGAGAGAAAGAAGGAGGCACGGAGTGAGAGGGAATGACACCTACCCATCAGTGATCCCAGGATGATTCCGATGCCTAACCCTTTGCTGAGAACTATCTTCAGACATGGCACTGTGGACGTATACAACAACACTCAAATCAGATCATCACATTGACTCTCCCTAGCCGAGTTCTGATTAAGTATGATAAATTAAAGTCTAAATTAAACAGGAGCCCCTCCCAGTTACTAGTGTTCTATCAACCCTTAACTCTATCAGTTATAAGATGGGATTTTATTGATCACCTTATTAAATTCTGATCAATCAGCGTTGACTAAAGACATGTCCTTGTAACGTATAGGATATGAGTTATTTGTGATGTTACTGATTTCGAACGTAATATTTAATGAGGTCAAATATAAAGTACATTTTTTTCAAATTAGCCAATAAATAGTCAAGTAGTATCCTGAGCGCTGTAATTATGCTGATATGCAAATTTCGTTGACCATCCAATCACGTAGTGCCCGGTGTATAACTCCGCCCACTGAACTTCATCCTCTTCAACGTAAACGATCGCCTGTACTTTTATTACAGATCATTTTTATTACGCATTACGTGACAATCGCCAACTTACCATCTAGAAAGTTGAAATCTAAGAAGAAAGAGTCGTAACATGATTCTGGCATGAAGTATGTGAGCAGAACTCCCTTCAGCGGCTCCATAACAGAGGTTCCCTTTTCCATAACTGTTTTGGCCGCCATTGTTGTCAGTGGAAGTGACGTAGCCCGAGCCGAGTTCACCAACTATTGCGGCTCTACCAGCGCAAATTACCGGCGCAAAGGTTCCTGATATATATCTTTATTCAAACCACATTCATTATTTTTTCAAGAGAGATAATAAAGACAATAATAAAATAAATTACCTCTTATTCATATTACATTATAATAGGACTTTTAAAGTGTCCATATATGACATTCTGTATAATCTGGCCATCGCGTCTTTATTATCGGACATAAATAGTGATTGCACTACTTCCGCGACGACACCGTTGGATATTCAATTTAAGAGTTTTTACACTATCATCATCATCATCATCATCATTAGCATCATCGTAGAGAAAGGTGGCGGAAGGGACGTCATGCGTAAAAATGCGTGTCCATTCCTCGTGGTGCATGTGTCCAATCTGCACTCATGTGTCCAGCGAAGAAAAACATAGCAAATGCAGAATAATTTCTTACTCCTCTTCCTGAACAAGTTATAAACAACCACGTTGATGAATTGTATAGCAATGGAAAGTGAGGAGAGTTCGGTCTCTGGCCAAGCCAAGGCGACCCTCTGCACAGAATCACGGGTGTTGGACTTTCCTGGCAATCCGTATTCCGTGTCGGTCCTTAAAGTGGGCTACTGTGTGTCGCAGCCGGACGGATATTTTCGGGCCGACGGTACCGTTACCCTGGTAACGGGGCCCAGGACTATTCTGGTTGACACGGGGGGTCCGTGGGACCGAGACCTTCTGCTTACGACGCTGAGGGAGAGGGGTCTGGAGACGGGAGACGTGGATTGGGTCGTGGGAACGCACGGACACTCGGACCACATAGGGAACTTGGGTCTTTTTCAAAAGTCCATGATAGTTGTGGGGTGCGATATTAGTGAGGGAGACAGATACACCCCAAATCAACTGGCGGAGGGGAAACCTTACCACATTGACGAACATGTACGTTTACGAGTTTGATTCAGTCTTGCATGATATGGCAACAATGTATCTGCTGTTCTGGGCATCACCTGCCTCGGTCTCTAGACTCTTGGCAAAAAGCGACCTCTAGTGGCGGTTGTTCCGAGTGTCTAGTAAATGATACGCTGCCTGGTGGATGCTGTGAACTGTTATCATCACTATTTCATTCTCCTTTCCTCCCCAGGTGTCAATCGTGCCCACGCCGGGACACACGGGACACGACGTCAGTTTGGAAGTGAGGGGAACCTCCACAGGAATAGTGTTGGTGGCTGGGGACTTGTTTGAATGCTGCGGGGACCGGGAGAGCTGGCAGGCGTTGAGTGAAAACGCCACAGTACAGGTGGTCAACCGAAAGAGGGCGCTGAGGAACGCTGATGTTATTATACCCGGACATGGCCTTCCGTTTATGACCCACAGAAACCCCAAGGACTATGACGGTTGGTGATTGGAAATCCATGTACAATAGAGGATAAGATATTTACTGCCTGGTCATGGCCAACACTAACCTACCTTTTGTCAAAGTCCTACAATAATTTGGAGTAGAGAAAATATCCAGGGAGGTCATTACTGGTCTACTACAATGTTCTACTTGTACAGTTAGTAGACCTACTTAGAAATGTAGGCCTACTGAAGTAGTTTGGTTATAATAAAGACAAAGAAAATAATTGTGTTCAGAGTTTTTTGATTCTGTACTTTGGTTTAGTACAGGTTTATGTAACCAGATAGGAACTTATGATCCAGGGCAATTTAAAATCATAAATGTCATTGATGTCATAATCATGGTAAATAGTTTCCACTGATAATAATGAATAATCTACTGCCCTCGATTGTGTCGTCTCATTTGAAGTAACATACGAGCAAGTTAACGCAATATTGACCGGATTGATAGGAACAATAGCCGTTAAATGTAACTGCAAAGATTTAGAAAGGGACTCTTTTCCTCTTTTGCACATCACGCTTTCAAATGTACAGGATGCTTTCCTACGCCATTCCACAATTTTCTCTCCTTTAATAAAAGTTAAACAACGAATTGTGGGTCAGACTCCGATTGTCTTACAGGAATGCCGAAAAACCAAAAGATTCGCACTTCGTTTGAGGTACCGTACGATGGAACTTCCCTGCCGTCTTATCACGCATGAATGCTTTCCGAGAGGACTTTACTCAGCCTTGTCACCCCACATTAGGCGGGGGACGCCCTGCCTAGATGCTCGGAGAACCTTGATGTGTAAGGATAAGAGTGCCATGGTTCACGACCACTCCCTGCTGTATCAATGCTCACCGAATCCCTGAGATGGGGGATAAGACCGCGATATAACACACCGTAATATACGTTTCACGTCTGATTTCAATACGTGACCGTCAGGAGAAGACATGTCCATGTGTGTTTTGATTTAATTAATTAGATGTTCTTCTTTTTCAAGCTTATCTTGTGATTTATTCAAACACCTTTTACTCATATGCTTGTTTTAAACCGCCAGTCGGGCTGACATCTCCTCGGATAACGGCCCTGCTGGGATCTTTGGATTCTGCTGTCATGGAAACCTTTCGTTTTTTATGACCCAATAATGCTTACCCTTCACAGTGATAAGTAGGACCCTGGTGTTTGCCTGTGGGTTGTCCATCTGTGTGTGTGTTCGTGTTTGTTTGTGTGGAGGGGTGTGCCGGTCCCCTGGACTTCCACCCTGCGGTGATATCTCCGTCATGCTCCTCCATCATAGCCCCCAATCATTCTGTGATAGCGGAGCAATAAAACCCACGTCACACACACACACACACACACACACACACACACACACACACACACACACACACACACACACACACACACACACACACACACACACACACACACACACACACACACACACCTGTTGACAGTGTGATGAGGGCCGTTAGTCTTGGTTGTTTCCATCAAAACAAATGATAATGAATGCAACAGAACTTTCATGTTTGCTTAAATCCCCCCCCCCAAAAAAGAATAGTATAAATATTTACTTTTATGAACACGTAGGCCTACAATGGATGCGGATGTAATGAAATCATAAAAAAAAGAACACAACTTATATTGATGTTTTTGAACATGTACAATGCCTGCCGATCTGTGTTGAGATCACTAATTAACTGAACAACCGAGCTCCTTTTTCAGCTGCTTCTCTGTTCATGTTCCTATTTTTTAGTAAGACCATCAATAAAACAAACCAATCTTATGTGTCGGATGACACATGCGTTGATGATCCGTCACGGTGCGTGGGAGTAGGTAGAGACTGAACTATTCTTATCTTTGTTCACTCCCACCTTTTATACCTATCTTCTCACGATTCCTAGACCATACACGTACCAGCCTATATATAGTTGGGCCGCGTCCCTGTCTCTACCTTCTGTACATACCCTGCGCGGGACATCTCTCACATTTGGGATTTAAGGATCTGATATTTTTGCAAAGACATTGTCTTCTCTTGTGATTTTTTTCCCTCTCTTTCTTCATCGTCTCCGCTTCTTAAAAAATCAACATGTGTACAGGCGGTTGCTCCAAGGTGATCGGCATCACTCTGTATGTCCTGGCCGCCGTGTCGATCATATGCAACATCATTCTGTTCTTCCCCGACTGGTCCACTAAGTATGCAGATCACATTACGGAGGAGGTCAAATACATGGGAGGATTCATCGGTGGTGGGATAATGGTGAGTCCCCCTTGTTTGGTTGGTTTGATTGTTTTGTATTAAGTTCAGACACCATGGGCTCATGGGCTAACTGAAGGGTCAACCCCCCCTAAATAATGTGTCGATTTTGCAACAAATGTATGTAGTCCAGCATGCCTTAGCTTTTCTGTGACATGTCCCCCCCCCCCCCCCCCCCCACCCCCCCCACACACACACACACACACACACTCTGACCCTCATTTATTTCTGATCCAGGTGCTCATCCCTGCCATCCACATTCATCTGACCAGCGCCAAGGGCTGTTGCAACAACCGCTGTGGGGTAAGTGTGAGGTTTGGCTCCAACTCAGGGCGCACTTATATTTATTCCAGCCACATCCTTTTCGGAGAAGAAAAGAAACCTTGGACAGATGTGCAGACAGATGTGTCTCAGACCGATTTCCCCGAGATGTTCAAGCAGAGGTTCAGACCAGGGAGGTTTGTTCCGATGTTCTCAAACGGATATTCTCAGACAGATTAGCCACAATATGCTGGCTCCTCGCCAAAGCAGTGACAATCCAACCGTTTTTGGGTTAAGACGCACCCGGAGCAATAATGGGGTTGCTCCGGGTGCGCACACAGGTCGGGATTAGCACACAGGTCATCGTGATAACTATAGGGGTCTTTTAAAGAGAAAGAGAGAGAACCTTCCATCGGGAAAGTTGTGGTGGTTGTCGTGTTGTTGAAGTTCCCGTACAGTGCCCGCCGTGGCACTTTGCGTATATGGCTTAAAAGACAGAGCCGAATCAATATGTACCCTAACATTGTGATTTTGTGAGATCTGTGATCTGTGATCCATAGATGTTCCTGTCCATCGGGTTTGCGGCGGCCGGAGTAATGGGGGCTGTGTACAGTTTGAGCGCCGCCTCCCTCGGCGTGGTCAACGGGCCGACCTGCTTGTGGAAAAACTCGACCAGCGGCACCGATGAGTGGGGAACACCTTTCCTGGGCCTGTAAGGGAGAAATTAATTGTTCTGGTTACTAATCGTGAGACATTGGTTCTTTTTTATTAGGCTTAACCCACCTGACAATATATTACACGGGGTTATTTGACTGCTTGTATCAAATCATTTGCAAGCACTAAAACTTGTTGGCTACATAAAGGAGGGTCACAAAATTGTCGTTGTTAATGTTTCATTGCGGTCGTAAAACTTTGCGGCGATCACGCGCTCATCCATTGTGGCTCTCTCTTAGGGCTCATTAGGACTCGATCAAAAAGAGGCTAATATTGTCATATTGTGTGTGTTACTCTAGCAATGTCATTAGCACGGTCGCTTGCCGATCGCCAGGACGACACCCCATACCAAGACTACCATTCTATTAGTGGGATGAAACAACAACAACAAAAAACATGTTTTTTTTTTTTTTTTCTCCTAAGAAACGCGAGCTACCTGGAAAACAAGGAATGGTGGAGCAAGTGCATCAAGCCAGCGGGCGTGGTGGAGTTCAACCTCACGCTATTCTCCATTCTGATTGTCACCGCGGGCGTCAGCATGGTGCTCTGCCTGATCCAGATGGTCAACGGATTGTTTGGGTGTCTCTGTGGCACCTGCTCTGGCAAAGAGGTGAGTGGACACACACACACACACACACACACACACACACACACACACACACACACACACACACACACACACACACACACACACACACACACACACACACACACACACACACACACACACACACACACACACACACACACACACACACACACACACAGCGCACACACATTGTGACAACCAAGCTTTCTCTAAGCTCACGAGTGCTTTTATTTGTTATATTATTATCAAATAATTATTTAATCATTATTTATCAATTATTCTTCTGACTGATCACTGCATTTTCCATTTCCTCAACAGTAAGCACGACTTCAATGCATAGAGGAAAAATAGGCGAACAACGTTCAAGGCACCGACTGCATCATCGTTATCATTATCATCACCATATTTATTGTGACCAATAACTGTTATATTTTTTCCACATCCTCATTCTTGTAACATATCATATAATCACACGTAGTGTAAGCAGTTATCTTACTGATTAAAGCGGAATAAGATATATAGTTTGCCTTATAGTGACGATAGTAGATTAGAAAGAAGACGATTTTGTCACTATTTACAATTGTTCCTGTAAATAATTGTACCTGCTGGCAAATGCATCCTACTTACACCACTTAATAAACGAATGAATATAAAAGAAAGTTGTACACAAAGCCGCCTGACTGAGCCTTATTAATAAGAAGAAATGGGTCATTAACACATTTTGTAATTACATTTTGTAATATTTTGTCATAATGTGATTATGTGAATGATATGGCTATGAAGTCAAGATATAGCAAAATCGGATTTCAGTGTGAACAGCAATAAATTATTGTGAATGTACTCATTCAATGTATGTCATGCTATGGGCCCTATGTCTTGCCATTTTTTGTAATAAAATAAATGTACACAAATATATTAACATTAATTCCTCATCAATTAGCGTTTTGTAATTTACATTCAATGCAAATTTGACATCTGTTTTGTGGGGACACCGAGAGAGTTATGATAAATTGATTCAGCAATGTTACAGTATATTTTTGTATATAACAGATAACATTATAATAAATATTCTTCCAAGTTAAATTCACAAACTGTAACCAAAAGCGTACTGACCCCGACGTGATTTGAACACGCAACCTTCTGATCTGGAGTCAGACGCGCTACCGTTGCGCCACGAGGTCTTGCAGTATAAGATTTTAGCAACAATAGATAGTTACTGTATATGTGACGTAATGCTCAACAATAAACTGACTTGCGTTTGATTAACGGTGACCGAACTGAACACCTGAAGGCATTTACTTCAAATTTGGGTCAATCGAATGACGGCATGCATTTCTACGAAGCCTCTCCTGTGTAGCCTACCATACGGCCAACCGTAAGCATGTAACAAACACCGTGGCCAAGGTTTAACTTGTACTTTTTTTTTTTTAATCCACCGAGTAACTATCTTTCTAGTTCTTTACCTGAATGAACTAGATACAACAATGGCACAAAGAATTGTTCTGAATATACCGCACTCCATCGCTAGGTGTCACTGTTGCACATTTTCAAGGTGTTTGGGTTTATGTGGGTACCTGCGTGCGTGCGTGCGTGTGCGTGTGTGGAAACGAGT
The DNA here is from genome assembly GCF_026213295.1 of Gadus chalcogrammus. Taxonomy (NCBI): domain Eukaryota; kingdom Metazoa; phylum Chordata; class Actinopteri; order Gadiformes; family Gadidae; genus Gadus; species Gadus chalcogrammus. Next base: position 4,693,997 of record NC_079428.1, on the reverse strand, counting down.
GTGTCCAGTAAATGGAGGAATGTCTACAGGTGGCATTATGAGCAGAAAGAGGGCTGGTGTCTCGGTGCTGGACTGCTGGTCTAGAATCCCTGCAGAAATGTGGTAAGTCAGTGCATTTGGATACAAGAGCACTAGAGAGAGAAAGCGAGAGCAAGGGAGGGAGAGAGCGAGAGAGCGAGAGAGTGAGACAGGGGATCTGAGCGGTAAACGATGGGCCTGCTAATCGGAGAATCGAGCGGTGAGTTTATTTTATAGGCTACGATCCAAATGTTTCAAAACAAACTTAAAAAAAATATTTTTTTCAATAATTACTCTCGTTGGACCTATTTTCTCATAACTAAACGTTAATCGAATGTGCATATCAAAGAACGAATGCTTTGAAAACTCAAGCACAAAGCGCAAGGCAAAATTTAGCCTGCGTTTAGTCTTACAAGATTCCACATTATTTATGTTCACATGTCTTATACAAGTAGACGGCAGTAGGCCTACAATTATTCTGTTCGGGATCCTCGTTTGCCTTTGTGTGTATACACAACAATAAGTGAATATAGTGTTTGGTAACCCTTTATAATAAGTTGCAATAACAAACCAGACCTAACCCTTTGTTAATATTTGTTATTGTTACTAAAATATCTATTTGGCACAAGTTACCTTTTTTCATCATTCCTTAAATATTAGTTGTTTGAATAACCCCTAACCCAACCCTATGACACGACCCTAACCCTAACCCTAACACACGGCCCTAACCCTAGCACATGGACCTAACCCTAACACATAGCCCTAATCCTAACTCTAACCGGCGACACTCTGTGGTCAGTGAAAAAAGACGATAAACTTGTGCCAAAAAGACAAATATTAGGGAATGACTAGTTTGCTATTTATTATAGCACCTTATTAAAAAGTGTTACCGCGGACTGGAGTAGGCCTACAGCTTGAAACGAGCACCCCTCCAAAAAATTAAATAGTAGGCCTACCTATTGCCCATCACTTTAGCCGTTACACATACTATTTATGATTTGCTTTCTTTCTTTTATTGTTGTCTTCAATATTGTCTTCAATATGTATTTGACCAATAATGCGTCCTCGTTGTTTTTTTCTATACCCCCCTCACAGGGGCGTAACACATAGCCTGTCTGAATTGTATGCAGCTGTATCCTTTTGACAGTCTGCTTTGCATGAAATATTGCGAATTTGCTAATCACAGTCCTAGTCAACAGCATACCCTGGTAATAACCTCCGTAACAATTTTCATAACCATGCCCGCTCCAGATCGTCTCAGCGGCTATCGGAGACCATGGTTGCGCTGGCTGGGGTGGGTCATCTTAGGCCTGCTGGTCGCCGGCTTCGCCAGACAGTGCACATCGTTGTATCTCAACAACAGGTCTGAGAAACGCACGCACGCACACACACACACACACGCACGCACGCACACACACACACACACACACACACACACACACACACACACACACACACACACACACACACACACACACACACACACACACACAGAGAAACAAACAAACACACACATATGAATGAATGCACAGTCACACACTCTCCCCCAAATGCTATTTTGGCGCTGGTTTTAACAACTGTTTAATTGTAGCCGATTACTTATTATGTGTTTACAAGTTATAGGGTAGCCTAATTCAGGAGACGCAGGTGTAAAATCCCCGTATTTTCCACCGTATTATTTTTTTTACCTTCTACTCGGCTCAAAAGTCGGATCCCGTTTTAGTGGCTCCGTCTGAGTCACCTTTGGGCGCAACCATGGTGCAACTTAAATAGAAGAGTGAAAGTTGAAATGGCTTGAAAGCTAAACGGTAGGTAAAAAATAGGTATTAAGCTCATAAAAATAAGACATGAGGCTACATTTCTACCAAACCGGTTTCGTCAGTCATGTGTCTTCTTCTTGAAGGTGTGGTGAAGTCGCCATTTCACAAATTGAAGCAAAAAAAATTCAAAGACAATCACATATACAGCTAAACGGACTGGTTATTCATGAGGAATAGGTAATTCCAGTTCTCCAACTGGTTCATTTGCAATCTTTCGACCCTGAAAGATTGCAAATGAACTGAGTGTTCCCATCACTTGAATACATAACGACATGCCAGTAGATCTATAGGAGGTAAGGTAATTAACCAAGGTCAGGACCTCGGTACATTTTTGGAGCAATTTTTTTTTTTAGGATATATGTATATCGATCTATAGATATAGATATTATTATATGAGAGAGAGAGAGAGAGAGAGAGAGAGAGAGAGAGAGAGAGAGAGAGAGAGAGAGAGAGAGAGAGAGAGAGAGAGAGAGAGAGAGAGAGAGGTTTGGGGGGGAAGTGAATTTAAAAGAGGGTAAAGGGAAAAAAGTAAATGATCGACCTTTAAAGCATTCTTCAGGTAGTGTGTGTGTGTGTGTGTGTGCAGGGGGGGGGGGGTGTAGGGGGATAAAGAGAGAGAGAGAGAGAGAGAAATAGCAGAGGATGTGGCTCCGTTCTCCGTCCGGGCTCAAAGAGTGTCTCCCGTTCAGCTCCCTCCAGCCCGTCGGGCCGTTGGAGGGGCCCCTGAGCGTGTTGCCCAGGGTACCGGAGACGTGCCGGCCCCACACCCACCTCATGTTCCTGAAGACCCACAAGACGGCCAGCAGCACGGTCCTCAACATGCTCTACCGCTTCGGTGAGGAGCACGGCCTCCGCTTCGCCCTGCCCATGGGCTACATGCTGGGCTACCCCTTCCCCTTCAACGTCCACCGCATCAAGGGCTACCACGGCAACCGAGCCGCCAAATACGACATCATGGCGAACCACTTGAGATTTAATAAGGATGAGGTACGGTCCCCGAGCATGAGGCCGAAGGGCCCTGAAACCTTTCCCCCCCCCCCTTCATTTCTTTAGCGTTCAAAGTTGCCATTGTCTCCGTTAATATAGGGTCTTATTATATTGGTGATGATGTCATCCCTTGATTTGAATCTTGAGCATACGATGCATGGGGTGCACACATTTATATAATTGGACATTTCTAATTAAAGACATAAAATGGTTTTGATTAGATCTGTTTTGATAGTAAAATATGTCTGCCGTGGATTTACTCCTTTACCAGGTTTACTTTCTGCCTTCTCTCCTCATTATAAAGGGCTTTTGCCACTTAAATAATAGCATGTGAAAGGGGCAAATATCCGCACCCAAACCCAATAAGATAAACTCATACATATTAGCCACATTTGCGAATCAACTTTTTTGTCACTCAATGTATTTTTTCTTTCTCGTCGCCCTCAGGTACAGAAGGTGTTGCACGAAGACACGTTCTACTTCTCCATCCTTCGAGAGCCCCTGTCCCTGGCCAAGTCCTCCTTTGCCTACTTCCATGACATATGCCCCACCTTCCGCAAGCTAGAGAGCCTGGGGGCCTTTGCGGACAACCCCGGTCGCTTCCACAAGGCCCATCGCCGTAACTCCCACTACGCCCGCAACCTGCTGTGGTTCGACTTCGGCATGGACCCCAACGCCAACGTGACCAAGGAGGTGGTGAGAGAGGGCCTGGTCACGATACGCAAGAACTTCAAGCTGATCCTGCTGTCGGAGTACTTCGACCAGTCCATGGTGCTGCTGAGGCACGCCCTCTGCTGGCCGCTGGATGCCGTGGTGTCCTTCACCCTGAACAAGGCCCACTACAGGCCGTCGACGGGCGGCGCAGAGGACGGCTTTGACATCAGGCAGCCGGTGGTGAACATGTCGCTGACGCCGGCGCAGCGCGAGAAGCTGCGGGAGTGGAACGCGCTGGACTGGCACCTGTACCAGTCCTTCAACCGCAGCTTCTGGGAGGACGTGCAGCGCTTCGGGCCGGAGCGCATGGACCAGGAGGTGGCGCTGCTGCGGGCGCGGCGGGACCAGCTGGCCGGCGTCTGCCTGCTCAAAGCCGGGGAGCCCGTGGAGGCGCACCACATCGGGAACGAAGACATCCGGCCGTACCAGTGCGGCTCGGTGCGGGTCCTGGGCTACGAGCTGCGGCCGGGCCTGGACAGCGCCACCACCGAGGCCTGCCTGCGCCTCATCCGACCGGAGATCCAGTACAAGGACCTGCTGGACGCTAAGCAGTTCCCCCGGTCTCAGCCCTCCATCAGGGAGCCGGCGAGGAAACTGGACGTTAATGGGACGATTGAAAAGTGCTAGGGTCACCCCGGAGTGCTGTGTGCCGCGGACAGTTGAGTTCTTACTAAAAAGGACGCCACTTTTGGGGGATACGATTATTACAATTTTTCCTTTTTCAGATATTATTGGGAATATGCTTCTGAATGATAGCACACGTCTTGTTACAGAGCCACATTCAGTCTTCGGAAGTTAGAATCTTTGATTTTCTAAATGACATTTACCATTCCTATTCCTCAACATAGGTTTTTTTATATATTTGAAATGGGGAAATAACCGGGAATGATGCTTCATTTCTTTATTGCTTTGTATTATGTTGCTTACTGAACGTACCCCCGCTAAAAATAGAATGAGAATTAATCGCATAAGCATACTGTGAATTAGCCAAAGTCTCAGCGTTTTACTAGTCATATGCAAAGTAGAACGAGGTCGTCTGAACAATGAACATCTTTGTGAAGATATAAAATGGTTAATAAAGAGCCTCAAATATGAGGTCCAGAATATAAACAATATGCCAAGACTAGCAAAAAGATAAACATATATGAAAACCGTAGCACTTGCCAAATACACAACACAACACACAACACAATCTTTTGTTGTTGTTGTAATGATCCATCAAGCAAGCATGATCATGGGAAGAGTGACCAGACACAGACAAAGATAATCCCACAGCTAAACAGAACAGACAGGTTATTCATGGTAATTCCAGTTCTCCAACTGGTTCATTTGCAATCTTTGCCAAGCATGTAGCTGCTGAGTGTTCACATCACTTGAATACATAACCTCTAGACATGCCAGTAGATAGCTAGGAGGTCACCACGGTCCGGACCTCGGTTACTTTTTTTTAGAGCTAAAAATATTTTTGGGATATCTATAGATATTCTCTCTCTCTCTCTCTCTCTCTCTCTCTCTCTCTCTCTCTCTCTCTCTCTCTCTCTCTCTCTCTCTCTCTCTCTCTCTCTCTCTCTCTCTCTCTCCTCTCTCTATCTTTTTTTGTTGCTGTAATGATCAATCAAGCAAGCATGATCATGGGAAGACTGAAGAAGAATGAAGAAAAACGGGTTATATAGGAACAAGGGGAAGGGAGGAGTTTATAACGTTATGTAGTGCGTCTTCATATAGGGTTTAGAGATTAACTCCTATATGAGGCTTCATATACATTCTCTATCTAGGGCACTGGAATGAGAGATTACATGGGGTCAAGCATGTAAACTCGTATTTTGATGGTTGTTCTATTATGATTCCACACACAATATCCTGTAATGACAAGGTAACACGCATGCCATTTGCCCAGCTGTCACTCACAGGCACTTCCCATCGAACCACTCAGCTGTCACCAATCTCTGAGCACCTTAACGGAACCGTGCATGTCACTGCATGCACGTATCCTACAGATGTTTAAAGGGCCCCTATTTAAGCACCATGGGTGAATATGATTAGCCATAACAAGCTGTTTCAAAATCTGCCCTGTGATATATATTGACATTACAACTTGGATTGACCACCCGGATGTTTGATGATCATATAAACCTACCAGTTCCTGGTAGACTGATTGTCGCATAATACATCTGGTTGGACACACTCACTTGTGATTTAACTATCTCACAGAGCGTGCCGATTTTAAAACGGCCACGTGATGCCGTTTAACACTCAACTAGGGCCCTTTAAGAGTCATGGCCCGACATTAAATTAAACTCAACCCCTGCAAATCATCTTCATTCCTGTATTAAATTCATCTTTGCTCGTCATCTCATTCCATCTCCCGTCGTTTATCCAAATCATATACAAAGAAGAAAAACCGTAGCTTGTGTACGAGACCCAGCCAAAGGAGACCATCCCATGGGTGGCCCGCGAGTCGTTCCACCTACCCAGCATGCTCTCTGTCTTGAAGGAGCCGAAGGTTAGTAGGCTATATATGAGACTTTCATCTGCGGGTCATCAGGTAAGCCATTATAAACAAAAACAAACAAACTAGCCCTTTGGTAGCTAGGTGAGATTGAGCTCATAGTGCGCGGCCATCTTGTTGTCCACTAGCTCTGCCAAGGCCTTAGTGTTCTCCATGTTGCTTGCCCTGACGACAACGCAAAGGTGTTAATGACAGTCAACAGAAAACATTAAGATTGATGCTTCACAACACAAGATTCAGAAATACGTTCCCAGCTATATACTCCAGTGATTCTATCAAGTAAAAAGAAGAGCACAAGCCGGCATTAACAATAGATTTGTTAGAAATTCATTTCTTCAAATAAATACATGCAATTATGCTGTCGCGCTTAAAAACGTAGTAAACCAAAATTATAGTTCCTTCCAGCATACTTCTTATATCGCACCCGTATTTCACCCAGTGTGGCGCACAGAGTGAGGCATCAATCTGGTCTGCCAGGGTCTCTCCAGTGTCTTCCTTTTGTCCTGCCTGTGGGGCTGACTCTGGAAAGCCCCAGGACGTCACAGGTGAACACCTTATCAGAAAGAGGGCAGGAGTGTCACTGGGTCTCATTGGAGTCCAACCAGAAAGCTCAGTTTTCAGGAAGGAATCTATTAAATCCTTCCTGAAAGATTGATAAAGATCTGCACTGTATTGCAAAAAGACAAAGCTAATTAGAAGGAAAACCCAAAAACTTCCTAGTGGTTCTGAGCTGTGTGCCGTTGCTGTATTATTAGTATTTTCGTCTGGCTTTAAAATAATTGAATAAATGTTATGGTCATATCATGATATATTTGTTCTTTCTAATGAGCGTTTCACAATGACTATCAGTTGGGCCTCGGATGTGGTGGTAATGGAGTTTTGAATATGGGCGCAGCCGTAAATCGTCTACAAATTGAAGCAGATCAGACTCACAAACGAAGTGACGCCATCGCTCTCTTCCCTCCTTCCATTCCGGTTGAAGGTAAAGCAAATATAGATGATACTCAAAAACCTTACGTGCAGATGTGTGTGAATATGTAAGGGATTTTATATTTGAACATCATTATTCATTCTATGCTTTCCTTGGCCATTGTTTATTAAATTCAGAAGAATGTGGCGTCCCTTGTTCGCTGTGAACTGAAACTTCCCCTCTAGTGCTGACTGCTCCTATAATTTGTTACAAGTTGGTAGAGGCTGTTTATAGGCTCGAGGCCAGACGAATCAGCAGACAGAAATAAAAATAAAATATATAGTATCAAGAAAGTTCTCGTTAACGAAACCTCATGACGCTCTTATGATTCTACTTCCGTTCGGCAATTGGGGCCAGATTTTGATAACAGAGTTGCCCAGTTGGTGACGTATGGTTTACTAGTTGAACGTTGTGTACTGGTAAACCAGCTCTAGATAAGGGCAAGAGTAGCCTTCCATTCAGTGGCCATACATGTGATACTCATAAGTAAAAGCAAAAGGATAGTAGGTGATAGGCTACAAGGAAATAAAGGCGTGCAAACTTGAAACTGATCCTACTAAGTTCTGTTTAGTTCTGACTGGTTAAAAAAATCCTGCTGTAGCCCAAGGCAAGATTGAGTTTTGCACCCCCCATTCCCATAGCGAGCGGAGTGTTACCCGGTTAATTGACATTACTATACTAAACATCACTGAACCCACATGTTAACTGATTTACCTTAACTTTGCTTAGCAGTTTTTTCCCCAACTTATAGCTCTACTACGTTGCAATTAAGCAATGTGTGATGCATGGACAACAAACAACAGAAAAGTTACAGAACAATTTTTTTAATCTATTTTAAATAACTTGTATACATGCATAAACACATCAACGTACATAAACAACCTCCATGCATAAATTAAAGATGCTCAAGAATATTTTACATGAAATTAAAGGATCAAGTCTAATAAATTGCACGTACAAAAATGCTAAAACGAATGATCAAGGATATTTAACAAATGAGTGGCACCAATATTAGGTGATGCAAAAAACTATTTAGTTTGACACTATAACTGTACGTTCACACCAAAAGCTGTAAAAGATGCAAAATCACAGAATAGCTCAAAACGCAACGCTGTCCAAAATATTTACAGCTCATATCGCTCTTGCGATTTTGCTTTTCCATTTAAAGGAGCCGCGCTTTTTGCCTGCACGATCGTAGTTGAGGCAAGTGCAGCTGCTGATGCCGAGCCACAAAAACACAAGATAATCATAAGTTTGGTCAATAGAAAAAGTGTGTGTGTGTGTAGTATTGTTTATTATGGAAAAGGTCAGCTGAACGGGAGCATTTGTGCAAGGCAGACACACGGCAAACTGACAAATTAGAAATATTTTTTTGTGCAGTATCTCCCTGCTTCTGAAATGCGGGCACATCTCCACCCACCGCTCGTCCGCTGGTTTCCATCAGCGTTCCACTCTGCGACCATCCATTTTGCGTAATGCGGATTGCGTATGCCCTCATGCATTGTTGAAATCATATGCTGGATGCTTTATTCTTTCTATGTGTTGGTGATCGTGTTAATGATCGGGCTCTAATAAGACCACGTTGGCTATGCAATCGCCGACAAATACGTTGCCCTGCAATAGCGGCAATTATTCTCTCACGCACTATGATGAAGGAACAAATGTGTGGTAGGAACTAGGAACTAAAGTTCTCGCGTATGTTTACTGGGACCCACGCCGCGAGAGACATCTACATTCCGATTTGCTGGCGGTCATTTACAGCCGAAACGCTACTAGCTCATTTGCATAGAGTTGAGCTGTTTTCAACTCTCATTTACAGCTTTACAGCTTTAAAGCTATCGCTCAAGTGTTTTATCGCTCCTATCACTTTATCGCTCATGTCTAATATAAAGTGAATGGGCGTTTATCGCTCAAAACGCTTTTCAGCTTTTGGTGTGAACGCACAGTAATGGCTGAGGTCACTTACCTCTATACTGGGCTTTCTTTTCTTCTTCCTTTTTGCGTTTTTGTCCCTGCATTCCAGAGGGTTTAAACCTCTGCATTTTGAGAATCAATATTATGTATGTCAAGCATGACGATTATGTAGTGTGTAAGCTTTACTTTGACTCTTTCAGTGAGTATACTTAATAAGTAGGCTTGTGGCTAATCATGTTGAAAGAGGTACGGATAAAAAACGTAAGGGTTACGAATGCATACAGTTGCTTGTTCTCTGTGGCAAATCTACTCTATCAACCGCAAAGCAGGGCCCCAAAATTATCCTGCTTAGGGCCCCAAGGTGTTCAGGGCCGGCCCTGCGTGAGATATGCTGAAACCCTTCCACATTCCACCGTAGTCTCGTGGACAGAGGTGCCGAAACTATAACCCAGCACTACAACTGCATTCATGTCCGAAAATGTATTGGAAAACAAATCCTTTTCTCTCTCTAAATGAGTACCTGGGCCCCACTCCCACTGACGCACACACACACACACACACACACACACACACACACACACACACACACACACACACACACACACACACACACACACACACACACACACACACACACACACACACACACACACACACACACACACACACACACACACACACACACACACACACACACACACACACACACACAAACTGCATAACACACTATTATTCTCCAAAATGCCAGAAGATGACAGCTTGACTTTAGAAGCTTCACCAGTCTGCCTCCAGGTGGCAGCATTGCGCCGAAGGAGGACTGGTGTCTTGGTGATTCTGGGTGGTGGGGTGCTAGTATAAAATCCCAGCTTTGCTGCGGTGGGTCAGTCCGGTTGGACACAAGAGAACTACAGAGAGCAAGCGAGAGAGGGAGAGAAGGAAGGGGGGACTGAGTGAAAAAAAGGTCGGTGTAAAAGGAGTGGATCAAGCCGGCTGAAAGGAGAACAGCGGGTGAGAACTTGTAGTATAGCACTGCTGATCCAAATTGCACGGATTCTTCAGAACCCAAAAAGGGATGTTTCTTTTGTTTACTTTTCGCAAAGTTTATGCTTCTGTAATTGGACCGTGCAGTTTACACAGACTTCCGGGCTACTTGCCAGGCTGACCGGTGGAGTCGAGCGGCACACACACGCTCTTCTCTGAGGCATGATGAGATGAAACCTCTACAGAGCCACTTCACTTTTGGAAGGAAGTTCCCGCCGAGTGGCCAAACTGCAGCACGAAATCCGAGGTGAGCGGACGAACCCTCCTAACGTCTCTGATCCCGCCCCAGTCGCATATCCTCACTGGGTCTGCAGTGCACCCCTGCGTGATGGATGCCGACCCACCCATGCTTGGAAACTGACCTGCTGCACAGGGTTGTGTCCATGCTCACTGAATCAGTCAAGTATACGGTGCACTGCTATGCTTCTGTTGATTTAACACAGATCTTGATAGGTTTGAATGTATCACTTATGTTGTCGAGGGTTAAGGAAGCCCAAATGTCTCTTCAAGACAGTCCCTGTGAAACCCCCTGTTGATAAGGACAAAATAGTCAAGATCCCGAAATAAATTACACTTTGGCAGAGCTTACGGTCCGACATTCGGTGAACCTCTCCACCGGGGGAGGGGTGGATAATCTTGTTTTGTAGACCCAATTGTGTTGAGGATCATGACATAGACACTGGGTTTAATGGGCTAGTTATCCCGGGTTAGCCTAGTTTGGCAGGTTTCTAATTAGCATGGTACTAGGAAAGGCTGATGAGTGACACCGATCTAATAGCTGCAATGCCATCTTAACAGACACTTTGGTAACAGAGATAACTACCGTGAAGACCCTAGAAGATGAGGATAGCTGTGTCCTGTGAACGCAGCCCTTACACTACAGTGTGTGGGCACATGAACCTTTTTGTTGGTGAAGTCTGAGCTTTATAGGGTGGGATATATGCCTGTAAAAGATCTGCATGACTTCATATGTGGCCACAAGTTCAGTGGGTCTGGCACAGTGCCACTGGTGGCAGGGGCAACGGTGACAACCCGTTCACTGCAGGTTCAAGCGCTAGTTGGCCTTCAGCCCCATCCTTCAGCTCAGGAACAGTTTGCACCTGTTTAGCAGGTGTGCTGGTGTTCCCACTGAAGATGAGGTGATAGCTTTAAAAAAGAAAAAAAAACGCCCCATCAGCAAAGACATAAAAAATTGTTTTTTTTTAGAACGTTTCCCAAAACCATGAAGGCCGGACGCACGGTGGCAGCCATTTATATGGTCTTTGTTTCGCCGCGGGCTAGCTTTCCGGTAGCGAATAATGGCGAAACAGCGAGAGAGAGGATAATATTTGGGAGCAGTTGAAGGAGAGGCCAGCTGCTTGGGAAGCGTCACGCTGGGATCCCTGCGCCGGGAATGCATCTGTATCTGGCACCAGTGTTACTCATCAGGCCAGAATCCTCGAGGGCAGCCCTTGCTGTACCGTACTGCACTGTGCTGTAGCGCAGTGCCGAGTTATCGTGTTATAGCAGCACTTTGACACAGCCGTTTAAGCAGGAGACATCTGTCGGTTGGAAGGGGTACGATTCAATGGGTGTTTTGAGTCGACGATGCTCTGAATGCTGAGAATGCGAAACGGCCTTGACTTGGAGAAGGGAATCCGACCTTCAGAGTTGTTGATGTGTAAGTGAAAGTGATCTCATGAAGGATGACTGAGTTGAGTTCCTGAGTTGGTACCTCAGAGTTGCATTGGATCCCCTGGCACAGCATGCTAGCCAGTGGTGCACCCAGTGCAGACTTTTTTTAAACTAATTCATATGATTACAATAAAAAGTTGCACAGATTAAGTAATGTTGATTTGATTGTGATTGCGTACACAAATGGGACGCCAAGCTTTATCACAGTCTGTACCGTCATTGGAAACAAGTTTACAAGATGCAACAGTTGAAATGCACGGCTCCTCAAAAGCCCTTATAGATCGGATACCTATCTCTCTCGCTCTCTCTCCCCCTCTCTCTCCCCCCTCCCTCCACCTCCATTTGAGTAAACTCACTCACCCCTCCGGTCACCCGCACTCTCCCATTCCGCCTAGATTGCCCGTCGCCCAAGCGGTCGCTATTGTTTCCCCCACAATGCTTCACTTTCACTGGCCTGGCACGAGGTTGGCTAGTGCACGGCTCTCAGGTGATGCCTCATTCAGAGAGGTGCGGAGCGAGAGAGAGGCCGGGAGAAAGAGAGCGATAGAAGGAGGGAGACGTACAATACAAACACTGCGATGGAGTACGCACATTGCCTGGGTCCTCACGTTTCGTCCGACAGAGAGCTCATTCTCCGCGGCCCATCTTATGTGTCCCTGCTCATTGTCCACCTCTCCTCCCACTGGCCGCTTTATAACATCCTGTTTGAACGTTTTTCTTTTCCTTGAATTGGCTTCATCAGATTTCATTCAAATGAGGGCCCTCAGAGACTGCCATAGAGGGCCTATGAAGGTGAACCCGGGTACGAGTGCCACGGGGCTCTCTGAGACCAGACCCACAGGGCAGGACCGGGATAGAAAGGAAAAGGGGGGGGAAATCCGTCCGCACAAAGTGGTGCCGAATTATAACCCAGCAGCACCGCTGCAGTCCTTGCCGAACATGTATCAGAAAACAAATCATTTTCTCTCTCTAAATGGGTTCCTGGGCACAACACACAGACACACACACTCCGAGGGTCCGACATTTTTACATTGACATTAACATTTAGGGGATATTGCTGACGCTGACATCCAAAGTGACTTCATTCACACAACGACGGCGGAGGCAACCACGCAGGGTGACAGCCAGCTGATTGGGAGCAGGCAGGGTGAGGAGTCATGCTCTGGGCCACTTTTACATCCAGCCAGGAGGAGCGGGGATCGAATCGGCAAACCTTCCGGTTCACAGCCAACCCGCTCTACCTCCTGAGCTACTCTCGCCCCATTCTGCTGCTATAACGGTCAACCACGGCGCAGTTTTCCCGTCGTCTTCCTTCCTTCACGAGCCGTGTGTGTGTGTGTGTGTGCGCTCCAGTGAAACGTCCCCGGGGCGGACAGAATGGGAACGCGGCCTCAGAAAATGTGGAACGGCCGCGTTCCAAACGTCCCGTCGTGAGATGAGAGCAGCTGTGAACGAAGACAGGCTAGGCCCCGTACCTCTGCGTTGGCTAGCCAAGTGCTAATTAGTCACACAAAGGCAGCTAGGCGAATGAGCGGAGTGAATTGAGGAGACTCTATTGGGGGGAAACGGAATGTTGGCAGGCAGTTGAAATATCGGATTGCGTCAATCTTTGACAACACTTCTTCTTCTTCCCCCCGACGGGGAATGTTGTCTGGTCTTCGTGTAGTTGAGCGGTTAAATGGCAATGAACGCATTAAAAACAAAGAAAGATTGTTGGCCGGGCTCAGTGCGATGCACTGTGTGCGACCACATGAGCTTTCGCCGTTTGACCTTCTGAAAGAGCGGCGAGTAAGGGTTGGAATGTGGTGTGTTCCTCCCGACCAGATCACCACCACATGGCCTGTGTTTTTTTTTTTTCCCTGGGACCGGATCTCAACTTGCCCCTGGATTCATCCTCCAATTGGCCACATGTGCATTTCACCGCCCTTCCAGCTGTCATCGGAACCGCATGAGACGCCATTTTGTTTTTTTCACTCTTCTCCCCTTTGATTGTTAATCAAGTGGTAGCGCGACCGAGCGTGTACGACCCAACCACTGAGCACTGAGCGTCATTTGTGGGACTTCATCGTCGCTACTGAACAAGGGGGGGGGGGCGAACAAAAGACTTAACTATCAGAAGGGGTTTGAGAGGAGTGACTAGGGACCGGTCAAGCAGGGAGGTGGTGGTGGTGGTGTTGAGGGTGTGTGTGTGTGGGGGGGGGTAGTTAATCTGAGCAGCTGGCCGACTGGCAGGGGGAGGGGAGCCAGGTGGCTTAGCCTTGTCTTAAGAGCCCGCGTTCGTTAAGACGCTTCGGTGCTAAATATAGTCTGGTGTGAGTACCTTGCGTGCTGCATCAGAGACAATGGCTGCGTCTCCTCCAGGTGACTCACAACAGACAATTAGCCACCTCGGTGATTTTGCCTGTTTATAAATCACAACCCATGCATTTTCCTATGTCGAGAGACGTGTGCGTGTGCGCGTGTGCGTGTGCGTGTGTGTGTGCGTGTGCGTGTGCGTGTGCGTGTGTGTGTGTGTGTGTGGGGTAGAGGAACCAGGTGATTTGCATAGCAGACGCTATCTCGGAACAACGCCGACAGCGGGCCGTGACAAGGCTTAACGGTGCTGCTGCTGTTGGTTTTGACGGAGGGCTGTTGACAGCGGGCCGGCCAATAGGAGGCCTGCAGGGGCAAGGCGTGAGGAAGGCAAGGATTCAAGAAAAATATTCAAATGAAAAATCGTCGATGACAAAAAGATGAGCCTGTTTACAAACAAGTCTAGATTTACACAAAGCGAGACATTGTTTTGCTGTTTGGCTAAACTTGAATATGAAACATATTTGAAAGACCCATTAGATGACTAATTAACTAATAAAGAAAGTAAAATGTTGAAAGATAGCTGTGACTCATTAAAAATTACATGGTTAAATAGAACATATATTCATTTGTGTATATTTAATATAGGAAAATTGTATTCCATAGGAAGGTTCAGGTGTCAGTTTGAACATTGACAGATGAGTTGTATGCCAACCGTTCTTGTTAAATGTGAAATGAGGCTTTGGGGTGAAAACATCAAAGTGGAACTGGTTCTACTCCATGAACACAGCTGTTGACCTGAATAAATAATCGTTTATGTTTGATGATTTGAAGTTGTTGCTTTGACGTGCTAAACCATTAGCCCTGTACACAGTCAAGCTTTTGTTGTTTGATTTTAGGTGTAATCCAACCACCATCTACCAATCATTTTTGGTGACTATGTTGTAGAATGTTACAGAAGTCACCCTGCTTCACTCGCCACAATTTCTGAGAAAGACATTTTCTTATGGGTCATGAACCTAATTTGTGAGAAACACAGCCTACTTCTGCCTCTGTTTGAATATAAAAAGGTCTACTTATTCCTTCCTACTTTGTTAAAATTAAGGGGTTAAGGTGAAAACTAGGAGCAATTGGTATTAGCTGTAATAAAGTGGGGGAAAAGCTTGGTCTAAACTTGACCCTTATTAGGCAGGGTAGGCCTAATTGAGCCGTTACATGAACCTAAAACAATTAAGGATTGTTGTTATATAACCTCGCAGGGTTATACACCACAACACTAGCCATGTGAATGGCCCACTTGTGTTCTCCCACAAGGCCTTTGTTGTGGGGGGCTATATGTGAAAGATGCACCACCGCACAACCGTTTTCACATTCTGTCCTCCGAAAATGTACACTCCAGCCTGTCAATTGCAACGGTTATTTTTAATACCTGGATAACACGGATAAAACATTTTAATTAGCTCTCATATCTATTTTTCAAAACATCCCCTGCTCGTCTCGACGCAAGCGCACAATAAGCAGCGCACAAGCAAATCAGCCACAGGCTAGACGGCTGACGTCAGAGCGCGACTGAACGCAGAGCCCGCGTGCAATCCCAGCTTTTTTCCCCCCTTTTCCCCCTCTAGCGTCCGACGTCCCGTGCACAATGAATACGCTCGTGCTCAGCGATGCGTCTTGAATATAGACTCAGCAGCAGCAGAGTCTATATATACCTACATTTGCTCGAGGAGCTGCGTTTGAGCCTGCGAGGGAGCGTTGTAGAGAGAGAGAGGGAGGGAGGGTGTGGAGGGGAGAAAACACGGCCATTCCCATCCCTTCTCGCGATATGGGAATGTAGTCCGGTGCCTTTATAACGTCGGCGGATTCTGTGCCTCATAAAGAGACCTTCCGAGATGCACCGTGGGCTCATCGCTGCCGCCGCCAACCGCAGCAGCAGCAGCAGCCCTACAAGGAGGAGCCCCGTATCTGATTGCGGACCGGTTCCGCCGCTATGGTGTTCAGACGGAGAACAAGGTAGGCGAGGAAAATAAGATCCGTCCCCCCATCCGATCCCATGCTCAAGGCGTTTGTTCCTTTCAAAACGGTGCCGTTCTTGAACCGTGGCGTCGGGACACAAGGGGGGATATGTCACGTAGAATCGGGACGTTTTCGGAACAGTGATTTCAGGCCGTCGATTTGGGGAGAGGATTCGAGCGAAAACTATTTGTGTGTGTGTGTGTGTGCGCGTGTGTGTGTGTGAGTGATAAATAGGCAATTGTTCTTCTCTGCGGGTTTAATATCGCTCCCGCCCACAGATATAAGGGAAGGTACGCAGCCACACGGGTGGAATAGCTTCTGAAGACGTGAACCTAGTTGTTTACCAAGGGAATCAGAGGTGGACACCTCACTGCCACTCTCACGTCAGAATGACATGGGGGAAGCGTTTCGATTCTGAGAGAACTTCCTTTTCTATTGATGTGGTTTTGCATAGACCTTTGTCCCTTTTTGTATGTTTTTCTGTCTGGCTGTCTGTCTGTCTCCTTTTTTCAACCATCGATTCATACAAAGCTATAAGAAAACCTTCTTTTGTTTTTCTTTTGTTCTTTTTTAAAATGGATTTCTATTCTATTGTACAGACACATGCTAATAAATGGCTGCTCCTCTTTCCTCCACCCTCCCCCTGTTCGTGGCACATCTGCCCTGCCAGGAGGATGTGCGGGCTGGGCTGCTACCGGCCAGGGCCCCTGTGGCTGTGGAAAGCCCTCCTGGTGTTTGTTGCCATCGCCTTCGCCGGGCAACTCATGGGTCTCATTTTCAACAAGAGGTAAGAGAAACATGCACACACTCGCGCACACATGTATATGAACAAGCACACACAACCACGCATATGAACAGGCTTGCACACGTGCACATAGCAACATTCATACCCACGCATATGAACATGCATACACATGCACACGCATACACACACGCATAAGAACATGCACACACACACATGCACACACGCATATGAACATGCATGCACGCACGCATGCATACATGCACATATGAACATGCATGCACACATATATACACACCCACACTCTGACTCCAACACACATAAGAAATAACATCTTTGAAAAATTAGTGGTGTCAAATGTCCTGAACAATTTATCGCTGGATATTGGCACGAGTCTGTTGAGTTCTTCAGGCTTAATATTCAAATAACCTGCGACTTGTACAGTGCATCACGACGGTGTGATGCCGGCAAACATTTCTCTCCATTTAACATGTTTTATTCATGTGGCGTGTTTAATGCAGCGGGTACTTTAGGCCATGTCTGTGTTCACTTCAAACCATCGCCAGTATATAAAGGCAATGGAACGACTCCCTTTGCACGTATCACCATGACAACCTTTTGCCCGGCTGCACCAAGCCACGCAGCGCTTCTCCGTCGCAATTACGCTCCCAATCCATCATCAATCTCACTTTCGGCGCGTGATTAAGGCTGGCTTTTAGAGCCTGCCATTAACGAGGACTTTCCTAATGAACCAGAAAGAGTTTGAGTGACCCTAAATCCAGCAAAATGTAAAACTGCTGTTCTGTAAAACGGGTTCAAACCCCCCCCACCACTAACCGCCTTGCACTGACGCAAACCAGAGTCCAGAGTTATGTTTAGAATCGATCTGCTTTCTAGAAAAAGATCCCAGTGAGTGGCATGCACTGTGTTCTGTGTATTGGTAGGTTTTCTTAAACATTCCACCAAACCAGTTCTTTGCAGATTCATTCCAAGTTAAACAGCAAACTGCATCAACATACTTCTTGCATGAGGTGGTCGATTGGACCTAGTTGAAGTTCTTATCATCTTCGAGGAGGTATACAACTAAAAGCTTTGCTACGGCGGAACTCATCGCTTCAACGTAACCCCCGATAA
Organism: Gadus chalcogrammus; assembly: GCF_026213295.1. NCBI lineage: Eukaryota > Metazoa > Chordata > Actinopteri > Gadiformes > Gadidae > Gadus > Gadus chalcogrammus. Next base: position 4,676,166 of record NC_079428.1, on the reverse strand, counting down.
GATAAGGATTGTATTGTTTCTGTAAACAAAAACTGAACAATTTATATAGAGGCTGTTAAAGTGGGTAAAACAAAACAGTGAGATAAGGAAGGAAAAGCCTTTTCATTAATTTCAATTTGCCATGCAGCTTCTATAGAAGACTTGCATGTTTAGCTTTCCATCCAGGGTTGTTTTTTTTCCCCCCTGAAAATGCAATTGAATACGTGCAATCCAGATTTTGAACCAGATGTTGCCAGGATGGCCCATTGTTCTTCAGTGTAGAGACCCGCCTTCGCGGGGTCCATAGGAATGTCTTATGTGCACATTGCTCCAGGGGGCTGTGAGCCTCTATTGGGGCATGGCTCTCGATCACGGTTTGGATGACCGAGACTTTGGATTCCAAAGCCACACCTTCCTCTGACTAATGATTCATCGGACTGCGTCCCCTGGGTTCCCGTACTCCTCCTCCTTTTGTTCGCCTCGTTGTTTCTCTGCTTTTCTGTCGACTCGCACTCTTCTCCTCTTTCTCTCTCTCTCTCTCTCTCTCTCTCTCTCTCTCTCTCTCTCTCTCTCTCTCTCTCTCTCTCTCTCTCTCTCTCTCTCTCTCTCTCTCGCTTTCTCACTGGCTCTCTTCTCTCCCTCCCTCCCTCCACTTCCACGTGTCTAGCCCCTTCCCCCATTATATTCTCTTTTCTTGCCCTTTCTTCTTTTATCCCCCACTCTCCCTTACTCTCCCGCTCACTCGGAACACACACACACAGACATGGACAGACACACACTCTGGGTTCCCCTGTAAACATCTGGGAGCTTTCTCTTCACTGAGGCTCCCCAGATTTAGTTTTCCTTTTTTTTTTTCCTCCTGCACCAGTCTGAGAGCTAGGCTCCGACGGTCTGGAGAGACTGGGGTTAATCATGTGTGCACGCGTAAACACCAGCTCACATTCAACGTGACCTATCTAAATCGCCGGCCAGATGTCAAAGCAAAGTGTAACTTTGTTACCGTGTGTGTGAAAGTAACAACGCTTTGGGGGGATTCGTACCGCTGTGATTATTTAGTGTAACCAAAGGCTTTGAATAGGTTCAGCAAGTTGCAGGAAATGTTGCTTAGTTGACCAGGGTTTGCATGTGCCGTGATTCACCGAGGCTCTCGCTCTGTCTGTTGTTTACTCTTGACCACGGAGGTTTGTGTATATTTATATACATGTACCGACTCCCACTTTGCCACAGACGGGCTTGCCAAACCAAGTGGATCACAGTGTCCTTGCGTCCGGGCTCACCGATTCGCTCTCTCCCTCCTCTCCCCCCGTTCAGCAGCGTCCAGCCGGCTACGCGCCTGCTGTTCTACGCCTCCGACGTCCAGGGGCCCCCGTTGGGCTCCTGCCGGCCCCACACCCACCTCATGTTCCTGAAGACCCACAAGACGGCCAGCAGCACGGTCCTCAACATGCTCTACCGCTTCGGCGAGGAGCACGGCCTCCGCTTCGCCCTGCCGATGGGCTACCAGCTGGGGTACCCCCTGCTGTTCAACGCCCACCGGGTCAAAGGTTACCAGGGGCCCCGAGTCCTGGACTTCGACATCATGGGAAACCACATGAGGTTCAATAAGCCTGAGGTATGTTCCCCCGGATCAGAGGCAGAAGTGCCTTGGAAAAGAAAGTGTTTCATTCGTTTCCCCCACCCCCCTCATTTTTAGGGCTGGGTTGAAATTGCACATTACCTCAGTGAGATTGGCCTAGGGCAGTAATGATGACGACGCCCTCGGTGGTACGAAACTTTGTATTTTTATGAAACAAGTTAAACTGCATAGTGATACATTGCTGCATACTCATGTTTCTGAAATTGTAGGCATACATATCGAGGCGTATTGTTTTAAATCCCTGTTGATTCTTGTAGCAACTAAACACTCCACCTCCTAATGCCTTGTTCCGTCTGTTCTGTTTTGGTTTTTATGAATGCATGCACATGCAGGCCTACTGTCAAGGTCAGAGTGGTCGGCACACATGTTTTTATCTGACCAAGCAGTAGCTTTCACCCTGTGGTGCTGAGCCAATAGAGCGAATGGCACGCTTGGCCCTGAACAGTTAAGCTTTACAAACAAGTGGGGATGGAGAACATGATTAGGTGCTCGGACAGGGTCATGGAAGATCAAACCTGGAGTCTGTAGCCTTGCAGAGACTGGGCTTTCCATCAGCAGAAACGCAGTGTTGCAGAGAAAGTAGCCCGATGGGGATACTTGTATTACGAAGCAGATACCACAGTGAAGTAAAAGTTTTTTTCTTTTTTTTGTTAAATGAGATGCTTAAAAGTAGGTGAATATACAGCCAGAGAAGTGCCTGACTCAGCAGTTTTAAGGAAACTCAAATATTTCAAATGTGTTTTGGTGTATATACATATATTAGTAGCCAAGTTGACTTCCTACTCACCCACTTGTTATTAATAGAAGCATTTGAAAGTAATCAAATCAATATTCACAAGCTTCTTACAGGCTTCTTGCGAGCCAATTATTTAGCCTTTAAACATCTTGGTCAAAGAGATGGAACATAAAAGTATCTTTCCAGTTGAAAATCAATATTCAAATCCGAAGCAGCATAAATCTAGCCTGATCTCTGAAATCAATTCGCAAATGCATCTTAGTCTGGAAAGTCTCGGTGCATTAAGGATTTCCACGGGGCTTAATCAACGTGCTCGGAGAAATGCCTCGGGACGCAACGGGACGGAGCTACAATCAGAATAATCAGTCAGTTTGACGAAAAACCCATGCGGAGCCTGGACTAACCGAGAGCCTTCCCCCCCCCCCCCACCCCCCCGTTTCCCTCAGGTAGAGAAGGTGATGCCTGAGGACACCTTCTACTTCTCCATCGTCCGGGACCCCGTGGCCCTGACGGAGTCCTCCTTCGCCTACTACAAGGAGGTGGCCCCGGCCTTCCGCAAGGCCAAGAGCCTGGGCGACTTCGCCGACAACCCCCGGCAGTACTACGATCCGCGCCTCCGCAACAACCACTACGCCCGCAACCTGCTGTGGTTCGACTTCGGCATGGACCACAACGCCAACTTCTCGGAGGGCCTGGCGCTGCGCGGCGAGGGCCCTGGTGCGGCGGGGCCTTCCGGCTCATCCTGGTGTCGGAGTACTACGACCAGTCCATGGTGCTGCTGCGGCACGCCCTCTGCTGGCCGCTGGACGCCGTGGTGTCCTTCAGCCTCAACGCCCGCCAGCAGAAGCCGCCGGGCGGGGCCGGGGGCGGCGGCGGCGGCGAGAGCTGGATGGACAAGGCGGCGGCGGCGGCGGTGGCGGCGGCGGTGGGCGTGCGGGGCGGGCGGCCGCCGATGCGGGCGCCGCCCGACCTGTCGCTGACGCCGGCGCAGCGCGAGAAGCTGCGGGAGTGGAACGCGCTGGACTGGCACCTGTACCAGGCCTTCAACCGCAGCTTCTGGGAGGACGTGCGGCGCTTCGGGCCGGAGCGCATGGACCAGGAGGTGGCGCTGCTGCGGGCGCGGCGGGACCAGCTGGCCCGCGTCTGCCTGCGCAACGGCGGGAGGCCCGTGGAGGCGCAGCGCATCAGGGACAAGGGCATCCGGCCCTTCCAGAGCGGCGTGGTGAAGATCCTGGGCTACGAGCTGCAGCCGGGCCTGGACAACGGCACCACCGAGGCCTGCCTGCGCCTCATCCGGCCGGAGATCCAGTACAAGGACGTGCTGGACGCCAAGCAGTTCCCCCGGCCGCAGTTCGTCAAGGGGCCCCCGGGCCAGCGGCCCCGGGGCCCGGCGATGGCGGTCGGCGGGGGCTACGTGGGAGGGCGCCCCTTGTGGAACAGAGAGAGACTCCCCCAAGGAGCGGGAGAGGGGGCAGGGCCCCGGGGGGGTTGGACTATGGCGGCGGCGGAGAGGGAGTGGTTGGCGAGGCAAAACCAGACTTCGCTCCTACGAGCCGACGCCAAAGGGAGACTGAGATAGTGTGGGGGCGGGGGGGGGACCCCACGAGGCCCACGCTAGTTCAACTCCACCTTGTGCTGCTCTACCAGGACCTACCCTGCCGTACCTTACCGTATGCCTTTTAACTGGACCAACTGAAAAGGATTGCTTCTCCATTTGTTATATTTTAATGCGTTTGTCATTACGACGGGGGGAAAGTTCCCGGTACGATTCCATTGCTGTGAAAGGGGTATGGCATTCCAGACTTCAGCAGACAGCTGATTTGTGTCATTTCCATGGTAGAGAATGTCTCATATTTCAAGTAGGTTTTTAAATTGGTCCCATTAACATCAACAAAATGTGAAATTGGAAAACCCAGACCAATTGTATTCTCTGTATTATTATTTTGCTGTTCATTCGACTCACTCTGAGCCGAGTCTAATGAAACCTCAGAACAAATAGTTTCTTTATTTATTACAGTTATATGGCACAGTGTGAATCTTCAACCATCCAGTCGCTTTCACGCGATCGTTAATAGATAGTCCACGGCATGAAAAGGTGCAACAACAACAAAAAAGCATATCGATTTGGCTAAATGAAGCGGGAAACGCAACCCTTACTAATGACCAAGATCGAGACTGTTTGAATATCTTATACGGCTGTTCAAAAGAAAAGCGTTCAAGCTTTCATGTGCAACAGCCCACTGCTGTTGGGACATGTTAGCGGGCCGTGCTGAGGTCAAATTTAGACGTGTGCTTGGCAACCCACGCTCATGGAGGACGGAGAGTGTTGGGATGTGGGAGAATAGATTGCGATTTCTGAAGAGGCCGCATGTCACATTAAAAAAAACAATTTTCTCGGCAAGCAAATGCGTTCTTGATGGGGAGGCGCCCGGGTATGTGGGAGACGGCGTGTGTGTGTTTTTGCAACAGGACTACACTGTGGATGAATTCCTTTTTTATGTAATTATAATGATCCGTCCAAATATTTTCGAGGTAACATAACAGCAGTTTTGCTGGGAGTTCCTAATTTTGGGGAATTGTTGCTGTGGGTTATCGGTGCAGGGGAGACACGCTGTTGTTATGAAACAGCTGGCCTTGTTCTCCTGTGCATGTTATTTTGTACCTGTGCACACTTGCAAAAATCTCTCCTGCGTATTGGCTACCGCTCGTAGGCCTATCACATGGACGTGCATAAACTCGCACACAATGTGCAATAATGTGCGCACATTCATGCTAATGCCTCAACATTGACAGGCATGGCTTTTGATGTTGTTAAACCCAGTAGCCTACTAACGCACCTCCCACGACACTTGCAACGCACACACTCGCACGCTTTCTTTGTGTTACTCAGAACAAAATTGGCGGATACAACGGACTAAGCTGTCAACCAATTGACCCTCAAATCTGGCAAAGACTGCTTCTGGCCAAAAGACACCCTATCTTCTTTCCTAAGCTAAATAGATAATGGTAAGATAGATAGTCTATACACTCCTTGTGAGAACACTGACCGTTATCTAAGGACACCTGCTGGTATTGCTTTGAAATTACATTTGCATTTCCATTTATCTTAATGTAACAACTTTTTTCCTTGTTTTAACTTATTCTGAAATGAACTAGTTGGAAATAAGTAATTGATGGTGACTATTGCTGTAGCTCTTCAATAACTATTGACTGATATATCTAATGAACAAGAAGAGTTTAATTGTAATGTGCTACACATATTACTGCCTAATTATTAGTTCAGGGTTCAAAAGGAACCCTGGATAGATTTGACTATTTGACAATTCAAATAAATTGTTTTCCATGTTAGAGCAGTTGATTGAGCGGTAAATCCGGCAGGTAAAAAGACAAAATTGTTAGTGACTTTAGACCCTGCCTGATCATGTGACGATCGATGGGGAACGTCGTCAGTCCTCAGTGGTTTCATTTTACAGTCCATGGGGTGGTGTCAGGTTAGCTCAATGTTACCAGCCAGCCTCTCAGACTCGTGTTCTCAATCCACGCCCCAGTGACAAACAATGTGCGCGATTGTTGCTTTTTTTTCATTGGAACCTGGCTATGCTCTAGCCGAGTTTCGAATTGGCAGTTGTTACAGAAAAGCGACTCATTGTAGTTTGATGTCTTTTTGGCTTCATTGGCTATCTTTGTCATTTAACGGATGGTCGGTTTGTAAGTTAGTCATAGTTGCCGCTTTGTCAGAAAGGTAGCGACGACAGCAGCATGAACAGATTAAAGAAAGGTATAGGAACAGAAGGATCCTGAATATTGAGAAAGTAACCTGTTAACTGAAAACTTGTTCTGAACACATGGAGATACGTTGCTGAATGATGGCCCATTTCACTTGATCGCACAGGGTTTAGTCTTAGTTTGTGTGTTCAAGATCCCATTCATTCATCCTGGTTTTTTAACTTTGATTGTGGTACGACTTACAACACAGACATAATAATAATAATAATATAATAATAATAATTCTATGCTTTGCCTTTTTTGCTTACAATGCAGTGTTTATTTGTATTGGAAGATGGACTCACGGTTAGCTCACGTTGATTGAATATTCAGGTTTCAGCGTCTGTTTTTGACGGTGGTTTTTCTCTTATATTCTGGCTTAAGTCTCATTGCAGAGGCGACGTTCCTTTTAAGTCAGAATAAAACTGCTAAGTGAATAGAAGGATCATTTTTATGCCTCACAATAGGGTCAACGGCAAAACCTATAGTTTCCGGTATTTATTATTGTAATTAACCTTTGTACATACTATATTTATTCTTTAAGGAATATGTCATATGTGGGCGTGACAGTGGTACTTGGTGGGTTGTGTTACGGTTCAATGAAATGCACATTCATTATGTTAATAAAAACATTTTCCAGCAGTATTTCCCCATATTTTATTTTGTGAACTTCAGGAAATTATAATTGAATGATTTATTTTATGCACAGAGGGACTGAGAAAATGTTTATTGGTCTGATTATGTTTTTGTTTTTTTTGGTTGATATTTAGGTATTTACAAGATTGTTTGTTTTAAACATTACTGTTAGTTGTATTCTTTCATTGGAATTTCTTCAATTGGTCAAAATATTAAATACATGTAATTAAAATAGGCATCGGCCATTTAATGAGAAAGATGGACCAATTGACCTTGGTATTATTAGTTGCAATTTAACATGCTGCTATGATGATCACTTTGATAACACATCTGACATGTCTTTATTTGTGGCTATTATGTTAATCCTTCCCCGATTTATTCACTGAGGGTTGAGCGGGTTTTAAACCAAATGACTATCAGTGATAAGTAGCCTTAGTAAGTAACCTATACATTGGAGGACAATGGCATCATAACAGCCCCATTCTTCAGCATCAGCATCAAAGTGAACATCGAACTTTGTTTAGAAGTTCTGTCTATTTTGAATTGCCGCTCTGCTGCCCTGTGCTCGATTAGCCATCCTGACGACTGCCCTCTTGTCAAAGAGAAGCAGCGAAAACAGTCGGGACTCAACCAAATATTGGAAGTTTTGTCAATTCATTCTACATATTTATAATCGGCGATGGCTGTAGTTTAAGAAGTTTTTATGTTATTTTTGACGGATGGCTCCCAGAGCGAAAAGCGACCGGCGTGCATGTTTTTACTTTTGAAGTTAGTTGTCGTATCATCAAAGGCGGCTAGGCAGGAAAGCTACCCCCAGGCACCTGCGCTATGGTCGTGATGATAGAATCACAATGCGAGTACTTCATGTATTTCCCCGCCGTCCCGATCTCGGACCTATCCGACGCGTCCAAATTCAGGAGCGTCCCCCAGCGGAGGCACCTCTATCTCGGCGAGACGGTGCAGTTCCTGCTGGTGCTGCGGTTCAGGGATGGAGGAGCGACATCCACCAAGGCTGGCTGGAGAGAACTGGTGCGGTCTCTCTCGGCGGTGGCCAGTGTGTCACTTGGCGAGCCGCAGCAACCTAGACCCGAATCAAGTCAGTTTCAGCAAGACTTTCAGAGTAGTTGCAGCGAGGATGGGGAAGATGAAGAGTGCGAGATGGAAGAGGCGACCCCGTGTCGGGTGGAAGAGAGCACCAAAGTTTTTAGACACTGCAAGCCTCTTCTCAATCACAACGTCGGACGGCAGAACCGGACAGAAGAGTGTCAGGTATTGCCCACATTGTGTCGATATTGTTATTATTTTATAGGTCCGATATTATAACTGAATTGGTACAAGGCGTTTGATGTAACTTCAGAATGTAAAAAAGGTATGGTTCATGTGTGCTATTGAGATCACAGCTACAAATGGTCACGTGTAACAGGAAGTAGCACGCATAGTATATTGATACACTTCATCTGAAAGGTTACATTACACACACACACACACACACACACACACACACACACACACACACACACACACACACACACACACACACACACACACACACAAACCATACTCACTTCCTTCCTGCATGAGATTAAAAAAATGACATGACATCCAAAATTGAAATGTTTCGGCAATGGACTAATGACATTGGTGGTGTGTTTTGTGTGACCACATCAGCCTTAACATTGAATTTGCGCAGCTTTGTCTACGTGCTCCTTGTTTGTCGGTTGCTGCTATCAAGCGGATACTGTGATCTTTGTTCCACAACAATTTATTGCACCCGAGAGATTGTGAAAGGAAAGCAGAGGCATGCTTGCACCTGTCCGTCAGATGTCTGCAGGCGGCGCCTGTGGCTGTTGGTTTGTGTGTGTGGGATTGGAAGACGCAGCCAACTGACAATTCATCCAACTTCTATATCTTTTATCTATGTCTGGAGGTCGCATAAGTAGCAGCTGGGACTTTCTCCCATGGGAAATCAGGGGGGGGCGAGGGTTAAAACTAGTTTCAGGTTTTGGCTAGCGTTGTGTTTTCTTCAGTTGGAAGGGTCTATCTGAAGCTTCAATAATAACTGCCCGGCTCCACACACTACATGGATGGTTTTGGCTCTATCTGCTTGTGTGCATTCGATACGACAGAATTCTCACATCTGTGCAAAATAACTTGCTTCTTCATAAATCAACCAATGGGAGATCAGGCTAGTTCCTGTATCCAGGCGGAGGTCTATTTGCTCGACAGCCACAGCCCACACAGGTATCCCCTACTGTGGCACACTGGCCAACAGGGCGAGATGTTTGCACTCCGGCACATTAGACTCGTGTGTACAGGATTTCTTTCCTGAGTGCTCAGATGGTCTCCTTTCTTCTCTCTTCACTTTCGACCATAGGTCCCCCTAGAGGCACCGGTTGGTTGGTGGAACGATGAAGGTTGTGTTCCCGCTGACCGTTGTCCCTGTGCCAAGACTGCGCTGTCAATACATTCAAAGTCCAGGTGTGTGGTGGGTGTGTGTTTTGTGTGTGTGTGTGTGTGTGTGATTGTGTGTGTGTGTGTGTGTGTGTGTGTGTGTGGTATGCCCACTGTGGCAGGGGTGTGTGTGCTTGAGTTTTGCATAAATGGTAGGTGTCGGGTGTGTATGTTTAGTACCAACCTTGTGCATATAAAAGTACATAGCATTGGTGCTATGTGCAAACACACCCTCTGTAGATACAGGCACTTGTTTTTTTATTTCTGTGTGGTGTGTATGTGGTATTGTCTGCGATCAGATCGTTGGTCGACGGTCTGGAAGGAGGATCAGGAGAAGGTGCGATTGGTGTCAGGGAGCATGGGTACCTGAGGGTTCTGCAGCTCATGAGCCCCCTGCAGATCTTCGGACAGGACCTCGGCTCCTTCAAGGCCCAGGGTGGGGTCCCATATACACAAACTCTATCTCTCTCTCTCTCTCTCACTCTCACTCTCACACTCACACTCACACTCACACATATTCAATCGCTGGCTCACTCACTCATGCTTTCTCAATTGCAGATTAAACAATGTTGATGAGAAATCATGCATATAACAACCACGTAGGTGGTGTGCTGTTTATCCTGTCTCTGTTGATAATGTCTGAAGGAAATTGGCCCCTTTAATCTCGGATTCAATATCTTTGTGTGGTTTATTTGCGACATGATTAAGTCTTTGATGAATTTGCTATTTAACAAGGTGTGTGTGTGTGTCTGTATGTGTGTGCGCGTGTGCGTGTGTGTGCAGTCAGCACCACACTGAGCGTTCTTCCTCCGCCCGCAGTCCAATGCCAGCAGATGACTGTGTCGGGTAAACACCTGACAGTGCTCAAAGGTAAGAGGAAGACACATTTAACACAACAAACACACACACCAAGCCCTCCCCCTATAGGAAGTTCAGTCTATATGCGTGTACTCTCATCTCTCTCCTGTCTCTCGCTCTGTCTCTGGTACAACTTTTCACCAATGAAGTTACACACAGTATCCAATAATGACCACCAAAAACAATGTTTTTTTTACGAAACTTTCCAAATTTCATTACGAAAAGGATAAACAGAATTGAAATTTACGTAAATAAAGTTTATGTGTTTTGTTGGCACAATTTTTGGGCCAGCACCAGCCAAAGCAGCAACACGATGTTGTGTTCGATCCATCCCCATCATGAGACAAGGGTACTTGTCACTCCATATCCAGATAAAATCAATCAATCAACTGTCTAAACATAAATAAACACTGTTGTCATTTGCAACCATGCTGGACTTGGTGGATGTTAGAATAGTTTAGCGTGGATTGTTTGAGCCTAGTGTACATTATTTCCTATTTAATCAGCAAAGTGCAAGCACTGGCTCCCCCCCCCCCCACACAGTTCTCAGCTATGCTTGGGCGGTAATGTAATTATTGAGTTTGATTTAATTGCAGTCATGCGGACGGCATTTAATACATTTTACAAATGAAAAACGTCTGTCTCTTCCCTCACACACACACACACGCACGCAAGCACACGCACACACACCATTATCATCGGCTGTCAAATTAATTGAGCGGCTTTTGGTATCCATGACAACAGCCGTGCGCACAATCATGTGATGGAATGTGATCAAAGGGGCGCACAGCACCGCACGGTTGTCACATGCGACCAACAACCTTGTTTGAATGTGTCCTTTTTTGATTCTGTGATCGTATCGACACAACCTTTTTTCTTTATTAAGTCCAGTGCCCGCCCCAGAGAACAAAGCGTGGGTTATACCCCAGCTCCGTGCTGCTTGGAATGGAGAAGTATGTTTGCTGCTATGCATCCTGCTGGTCATCATTGTCTCTATGGCTCTGGTTTCAATGGTGCTTCCCAATGTGGTGCAAGAGAGGCACATAATGAAAGTCACACAGAGAGTTTCAGTTCTCAGCACGCGCCCAATGTTACCCAGTGGAAATCATCAGGACAAAAAAAAGTAGAATTATGTTGTTGACGGGCAATGTTTTTTGGTACTCCAATAGCTTCATATTTTCAACTGACTGTATCCATATTTAATAAGGGCTTTATTTGTGTACATGGTTTGTGTGAGGCTGAGCTGCCTGCACACAGTGTGTCATGGTGCATGTTTCACCCCTCGCACCCCCTTGGTGTGTCAGCTGGGCAGAGTGGGCGAGTGTTTTGCTGCTGGGCATCCCATAATCATCAGTCTGCTCCGAACCTGCTCATCGCCAAACGGCTGGCCCAAAAGGGTGCTTCAGGATGTGTTGTTACACAGCTTTGTTGAAGCCTCGATTCTCATTTGTCGAATTATGACATTACCGAGTGTTGCTCTGGATACGATTCCCCAACCGTAGAATAGTACGGACAAATTTTGAAGCGGAAGCAGTAAAAAATTTTTTTGGAGGTTGTTTCATTTGGTGTCAAATGATATAATTCTTAAGTAAGTAGCTGTGTTTTAGGTGGGATAATGTACAGCAGGCCGATAATGTGAATTAAGCCCCTACAGGTTATCGAAGGACTTGGTCACGTCATCCTTTACTAAATGCATTATATAATTTTTGTTAATATCTATTATTTTTGTGGGATTTGTTCTTTAGGGACAGGACAGTCAAGACCTGTAGGGCAGTGGTGTTGAAGTGAGAGGCAATGACATGTTGGAATAGTGGAAAACACGGCGGAAGCGAACCTGGGTTGATACAGGACGTGCTGCCCTAGGTGTTGAGCAAACCAGCGGGTTGATTGGACTGCCCCACTGGGGATGTGTAATCATGTTCCATCCAGGGTCTCAGTTAGCCTGGCTAACACCAGACCTCCTCTCAATCTACATTGAGATGGGGTCTGGGAACCACACATTGATTTTCTCGTATTTTGGGCGTGGTTTACGATTGCCCGGAGCCGTTTACTGGGCGCTACGAATGTCTATCATATTGAGTCTCTACATAAGCTCATAGCCCTTCAATGTGCTGTTCTGTTGTCGGTAGCAGGACAAAGACATTCCCTCTTGGTAATGAAAGAGTTTAACAGCAACAAAGTTGCTAATTTTGGTCTATATTTTCTTAATTTGATATGTTAAAGCAGCAACCAGTGGACTCAGCCGCTCTGGGTGGGCAATCTTGTTCCCCTAGAAACCACAGCAATCATTCGGAATAGGACACATAGCGCCCCACGTATATAACTATATATCTATATAAACTTGTTCCACTAACAATGTGTCGCTTCCTGTCGCACTTCTGCCCGTCCCACTTTTTCCTTGCACTTTGTCTACAAGCATGATCCTCTTGTTTTTTACTGTACTTCACTCGCCTCACTCCTTACTTTCCGCCCGCCCTCCGCCGTGCAGCTGAACAGCAGCTCCCTGTGTATGGACCTGTGCATTCTGGGACATGAAGGATCCTCCCCTATACTTCAACTCTTCCTACTGCTCCTACCATGATTGCCGGACCGGCTCGGTCCTCGGTCATGGACAACGTCTTGGCTTAGTCTCCTGCCATTCCCTCGTTAGGATTGATGTTTAGACAGCGTTTAGTTTGGCCCTCTTTTAGTCTGCAAATCAGATTTATCCACATTGTCTGCGTGTAGGGTAAAAAAAAAAAAATCAAATCAAATTTATTGTCATTTTGTTGATTGAACAACAAAACGAGAAGGCGTTTCTCACGGATAAGCAAGGATGAATCCATGTTACCTCAAATCAGATGACCCCATCCTTAAAGCTGCTTCAGATGTCCTTTCACGAGTCGAGGCAGGAAATTGAATTCATCTCGGTTTCCCCTGTGATTAATCTTCGGAAGTCATTTCTAATCTCCTTCCGTCTTGCGTTTATTTTTTTTTCCCTCTACCGAATGAGATTAAAAACGTACCAGATTGTTCTTGACATCTTAATGCGCAGAGTCAAAGTCTGTTGATACTAACGGACTCCCTCCGGCCTCCCCACGGTGTCTCCCCCCCCCCCCCCGGGCAGCCACCGCTCAGCCGAGGTCACCACGGCCTCCTTCAGACGGGTGGCCAGCGAGTCTTCGCGCCTACCCAGCATGCTCTCTGCCTTGGAGGAGCAGAACTTCCTGTTCCAGTTGCAACTGCGAGATCGGCCTGAAGAAGACTCGGATGAGGTGAGGAAGAGGCGGGGGAGGGGAGAGAGGGAGAGAGAGAGAGACAGAGACGGAGAATGAATTATGCTGACATGGCTTATGAAAGAAAAGCATATTTCCTTTTTTGTTTTTTATAAAAACCCGTCCGTTTGTTCAGACGTTTGAAGCATTCTAGTGACACATCGCAACACTCGTCATCCAAGGAGTGGAATATGTTGAATCTCTCATTCCCGACATCACCAATAGAAATGACAAGAAGAAAAGCAACAATCGAGATATCCGGACCTATTGTAGGTCACCGCTTACGCTCAGAGACTTGGGCTCTGTCGACGTCTGGAAACACATTCAGCACAACTGCACAGAGCCGGCCCTTTGAATAGCCAAACAAACCGAAATGCAAAGCTCCTTCCCTGCACTGCATGATCCCTTTGAACCAGGATGCTGTGAGGAAGGCAACATGGGATTTGTTGACCAAAGCGTCAAGACTGTTAACTCTGACTTGAAAAACAGATCTTTGAATAAGGATGGAAGTCTGGATAAACTAGATCTATGGCTGGTGAGGAAGTCAACACGGACACGAACACTGAGAGATAAATGATTGTTGCTGTGGGTAAATTTGGCAGCAGATCGAACATGATTGACAATCTGTTTGAAGGATAAAAAACAAAAGCATAATTGACAATCTGCCGAGAACAAAGGCTGGTTAATGCCAGCCTTGTACTGTGATTCTAGGAACTCCGTTTTCAGATGCTTAATGAATACCTTGATAAAACGGAATAACATCATTACAAGAAAAATACAGATTTATTTTGTCAATCACTTCAAAAGCCCCCTATATTCCCACCAGGTGTGATGTCACTAGATGGTCAAATAGGGGACCTTTTAAAAAAAGACAAAAGATAAAGCTGAATTTGATCATCTTCCCTAACCGGGTCCCTACCGCTGAACGAATAGGACTGAATGTGCCTTTACGCTCGTCACTTCTTGGCCTAACGATTTCCGTGTCACTGGATGGTGTGTTCTGCTTCAGGGTCTGGAGCTGCCACTCATCGCTGTGGTTCAGTGGTCCGTGTCCAGGCTGCCCTTCCTCAGGTAACACTCGGAGAAAGGCCCTCTCTGCCATCACGCTCTAAATGGTTTCATCTCAGCCTTGGCCCCGCTTTTATAATCTTGCCTCCGTCGTGCCTTTTCCAACCTGGTTTCTTATCATCGTCACCCCCCCCCCACCCCCCCCCCAGATACATCAGCACCCACTACACCCTGCCGAGCTTGCGCCTGAACCGCCCCCAGCTGGTGATGACCGCTTCCTGCCTTGGCGGCGTGCGACCCCGGGAGTGCTTCCAGGTCAAGTACACGCTGCTGAACAACCTCAGGGACTTCCTGTCCGTCCGTCTGGTGTGGACGCCACCTGGTAAGTTGTCAGGAAGAGGTTTACCTTCTTTTTTTTTAATTTATTTTATTGGGCGGCATGTGTCTTAAAAAGGTAAAGCGGGTTTGCTGGTTACCAGAAGGTTGCTAGTTCGATCCCCGGCTCCTCGTAGAGTGTGGAGGTGTCCCTGAGCAAGGCGCCTAACCCCTAACTGCTCCCGACGAGCTGGATGTCGCCCTTGCATGGTTGACACCGCCTTCGCAACCATTCATGTGTGCATGAAAGGGTAAATTTGAGGCAAGATTGTAAAGCGCTTTTGAGTGGCCACTGGTTAGAAAAGCGCTGTGTAAATGCAGTCCATTTATTGTCCGTCTGCGAGCATACAGAAAGACGTCCTCAAGCTTGATTCAGCCTGGGGGTTCACAGGGTTTAAAACAACGCGGGCGGAGATCTTCCAGTGCCGAGCTTGCGTTTGATTCAATGTTAACTCGGGGTGTGCTGCTGACACCCCAGGTTGTCAGTGTCGGCTAACGTTGGAGTGTGTTGAAGCTACGGTTGAATTATACGGTACTTCTGCTGGGTTATGGCCGTTGTGGGTGCGCTGTAGGTCTCTACGCTGGTATTTATGGTTTAATATACAACGCTGGTGTTTATGGTCACGATTCCCTGCTTCTGAGTTTGCCATAAGGAGTGCAGAGTTGTAACTTTAGTGAGATCCGGTGACCTCGTGAAGGGGATGCTGTCGCACAAACGGGCATCTGCGCGAACTACATCGTAAATTATCCGGAAAGTGAGCGGAGAATAAAGTAAAAAAACAGAGTTGCATTTAAGCGTGAGTGTCTGTGGGCATAATTCAACCGTGAGTTGAGGGGTTTGGAAAAACCATCACCCTTATTTAGAAACATCACAGCGTTCCACTTTGTGTCACAGAAGGAGAGCGAGGAGGCCTTGTCTTCATTCGGTGCAATTTGCATACAGAGTATCCTTCTATTTGGCCGTCTGGAGAAGATGCAGCTCGCCTCATAATACTGTCTGTAATTACACCCGTCTTCCCTGGCTATATTTGACTCTCAATTCAATCGTCTCTAATTAAGATCAATTTGCATGCGGCTGCAGCGACACAGTGAGTTATTAAAAACACACGTTTCTCAGACGCCACTTTGTTCTACCCCTGGTTTAGTTTAGTGGGTCCTTCAGCTCAGTGATGGTTTGACTATTGTGACTAGAATTCACATTTTTTCGGAGACCGTTTCTGTTTCTGAAAGTCTGGCAGGAAGTCTCTTAGGAATGTCCTTGTGTAAAAATAATATTAGGTTTCTTAAAATATATGAATCTATTTTGAATTTGGCTCAAGGTTTTAGCTTGCTCATGAATGATTATGGAGATGGGTGCCATTATTTTTGCAGAGCTGCAATTTCCTTAAAAACGCGAAACCAAACAGTAACAGTTCAGTATAGATTTGTAAAGAATAATCCTCTGCAAAACTTTTAACTGAAAGGAAAGAAAGTGGGTAGATTCAACAAGTTGCCGTCATCTCCTCAAGGCCAAGCTGTGGGATATACGTATGATTCATACTCGGTAATGTGAAATTGTAGAATTATTATAATAATTGTAGGATTTCCATTGAATCATCAAAAATACACGATGCCAGAACGGGTTCCAGCTGCCAAAATCATGACCTGCCTCACAAGGATTCCTGGCGATGTCTTAAGTATCTGACTGGGCAGTGTTCCTGCGAGTTGCTGGAAAATCCCTCCACATATCTTTGAAAGATAGGGAGGTAGTATACTACACACAAACGCATATCAACCCTGTGTGCTTTAATTTAGACACTTGGTTGCTTTTCAACAGGGGAAATATGAGGCAAAGCTTTAAAAAAAAGAAAAGTGTGTGTATTACATTTTTTTTATTAGTTTTCTTTATTATAATTATTTTGTGCCTTTTGCCAATGTGTACGTGCGTGGTACGACGTGTGACTCATCCCTCCAGAAGAAAGTAAACTTTGCGGCCAGCCGGGTGGATAATGATTCAGCAAAAGGCTAACAAGGTTAAATCTCCCAGCAGGATGTGGATCAAAATATACTTTTCTTCAGCTTTCCCTCTGTTTACTTTGATAGCAAATGTATTCCTTGCAGTTCGGTGCTTTAGCATCGCACTTTATGCATGAAGTAAATCCATACGCAAGCACAGCATATCCACAGCATGTTCTTCATCAAGCTCCTGTCGATGAAATGTCCTCCTGGAAGCATCTCCCTTCCTCTATGACCCCCGCTGTTTCTGTCGATCATCCTCAAACTCGCCTGTAAAGACTTACAAATGACCCACACACACACACACACACACACACACACACACACACACACACACACACACACACACACACACACACACACACACACACACACACACACACACACACACACACACACACACACACACACACACACACGGCGGTGGTAACTATTAGGACTTTGTGAAATGAGAGTGAAGTATGTTGACTGTAATGTTTCTCTTCCATGTTTCTTCATATCATCTTCGTACGTCTGACCCACCTCCGGCCCCTCTCTCTGCCCCCTCTCCAGGCAGCGGCGGGGCTGGCTGTACGGGGGACATCCCGGGTGGGCTGGGGGCGGTGGTCTGTCGGACCCCCCACACCGACCTCGGCCCCTGCCGCAAGGGCAGCATCGTGTCCTTCAGTGTGGGCTTCCAGATACTCCAGGAGGGCCTGTTTGAGGTACCGCCGTTTTTTTCTCTCTCTCTCTCTCTCTCTCTCTCTCTCTCTCTCTCTCTCTCTCTCTCTCTCTCTCTCTCTCTCTCTCTCTCTCTCTCTCTCTCTCTCTCTCTCAGGGAGTAGTGTCACGTGTGCAGCTTGTCGTAGCCATGGTTACTCTTCGGCCTGAGCGTTCGTATATGGGTGACCCAAAGTCCAGGGTGGGGGGAGAGGAGCACGATGCCATCCCTGTAGCAGAGGGATGCAGGAAACGTCTACGCACCAAAATGTAGTTTGTTGTTGTTGTAAGGTTGGCTTAGCTCAGGATGTAGAGCGGGTTGACTCGTTACCGGAAGGGCGCTAGTTCGATCCCCGGCACGAGGTGTCCCTGAGCGAGACCCCTAACCCGACCTGCTCCCGACTAGTTTGCCATCGCCTTGCATGGTTAACTCTGCCGTGAATGTGTGTCACACCTTTTTATCCAAGTCTTTGGATACCCTAAATGCGTATTTTATTGTTTTGCAAGACTTGATGTTACAGTAAAGCTTGGGTCTGGATAACAATTCAAATCTAAAGAGGGGAAGGGGTGTGGTGGACCCCCAAATTATTTTGGGGGAATTCCTGGAAGGAGGGATCCCTCAGTCTGCATTCCTTCTCCAGGGTTCTCCGTTAGGGATAATATAGGGTGTTATTCCTGGTTCTTCCGGGGCCAGGCTCAGAGCTTAGGGGTCCTACAGTGTGGCTGCGTGAAGCCCCCCCACGTGAGTCTGAAACCCAAACCCCTAAAATGGATCCCGTGTCCTTCTCCGTCCGCCCAGCTGAGCCAGAACATGAAGCTGAAGCTCCAGTTCTCGGCGCTGGACGCCGTGTGCAGCCCCAGCAAGGAGGGCCGTGGGCCGGGGGGCCCGGCGGCTCTGGGGGCCCCGGGGGCCCGGGGCGGCTCCCCCTCCAGCCCCCGTCACGTGCGAGAGCTGCTGGAGCGCAGGTCCCAGAGCTTCTCCCACGAGCAGCCCCCCAGGACCCCGTTCACCAGGCACGCACGCACGCACGCGCGCACACACACACACACACACACACACACACACACACACACACACACACACACACACACCACACACACACACACACACACACACACACCAACTTGTCTCCTCCGCCCCCCCAGGGCTGCCAGTGTGATGGAGTGCGGCGCCGTCACCCCCCCGGTGGGCTCCCCCTCGGACGGCCCCCCCCCCTCTACCTGCCCCCCGCCGCCCCCCCGTGCTGCCCGGCCTGGACAAGATCGCCAAGCGGGAGTGCAAGGTGCTGGTGGTGCTGGCACCACAGCCTCTCTAGCGCTCTCTCTTCCTGTCCCTCTCTTTCTAACTCTCTCTCTTTCTGTGTCTCTCTTTCTGTCTCTCTTCCTTTCTGACACTCTTTTTGTCTCTCTCTCTTTTTGTCTCTCGAGCTCACTTTCCTTCTGTCTTTCTTTCTGTCTCTATAGCTCTTTCTTTATGTCTCTCTCTGTCTATTTCTTTCTTGCCTCCCTCTTTCTTGTCTCTCTCTCTTTCTGTCTCTTCCTTTCTGACACTCTTTTTGTCTCTCTAGCTCACTTTATTTCTCTCTCTCTCTCTCTCTCTCTCTCTCTCTCTCTCTCTCTCTCTCTCTCTCTCCTCTCTCTCTCTCCTCTCTCTCTCTCTCTCTCTCTCTCTCTCTCTCTCTCTCTCTCTCTCTCTCTCTCTCTCTCTCTCAGGCATGAGATGTTGGTCAAACCACTGGAGATTACATGGTCACACACAGTAAATGGAAGACTATTGAAGTCTATGGTCACACTGGAGAAATATGTGTAAAGTCACAGACACTGGGGGAATATTCCATAGTCACAGACACTGGATTAATCTCAAGACTATGGTCACAGACACTGGAGAAAGATGTGTAAAGTCACAGACACTGGGGGAACATTTCAAAGTCTCAGATAATGGAGAAAACCCATGTAACCCGAGACTATTTAAGACTATGGTCACAGACATTGGAGAAATATGTGTCTCTTTTCTCAGAAACTGGAGAAATATCTGTCTATATTAACAGACACTGGAGAAATATCCGTCTATTTTCACAGACACTGGGGAAATATGTATTTTTAAACACACACTGGAGAAATATGTGTCTATATTAACAAACACTGGAGAAATATGTGTCTATTTTCACAGACGCTGGGGAAATATGTCTTTATTCACAGACACTGGTGGAATAGTTCATAGTCACAGACACTGGATTAAACTCAAGACTATTCAAGACTTTAGTCTCCGACACTGGAGAAACATGGAACGGACATATGAAAATAATAAGACATGCAAAGATTCAAGATTCAACACGCTGTAAGCCAATTCGCCTTCTGTTCCAACTCTCAAACCCCCCCCCCCCCCCCCCCCCCCCCGAGAGAGCGAGAGTTAAGAAAGCACGAGGGGGAGATGAGCCAAAAGGAGCGACAGACCTGAGGCGTTCTGCTATATAAAAACACAAGAAAGGCCTAATGTGATGATGAGGAGATGGTGATGGTGACGGGGGGGGGGGGGGGGGGGGTGTCGGTGTCAGTGATGAGGGAAAGGGACTTACCCCGAAGGATGTCTTTGCTAGCTGAGTCACAACATTTTATTAGCCTTTAAAGAAGCAAATGGACACGTACACACACACACCACACACACACACACACACACACACACACACACACACACACACACACACACACACACACACACACACACACACACACACACACACACACACACACAGGCTCGCTCACGCACACAGACATCAGTCATGAAGTCAACGACCTTTTATTGGCTTTATTATGAGAGATGGCTCCTCCTGTAAAACGATGAGTTAGGCAAAACATTCCTACATGCGCTTGGACGGAGAGGTGGAAAAAGGCTGATCTCACTGGTTCAAGTTACAAGCTCAGGTGTGTGTGTGTGTGTGTGTGTGTGTGTGTGGTGTGTGTGTGTGTGTGTGTGTGTGTGTGTGTGTGTGTGTGTGTGTGTGTGTGTGTGTGTGTGTGTGTGTGTGTGTGTGTGTGTGTGTGTGTGTGTGTGGTTTCTTGTTGCTGTGTTCAATGCAATTGCTTCTGTTTCAGTGCTTTCGAGGCCCAAATTGAACTCATGACTGCATTTTCAACTATGTATTTTGACTGTATGTTAATGTATTATTTTGCCTTAATGCATGATAGTTGTGTAAAATGGCCACTGAGGTTCGAGTGTGGCGTTTAACTAAATGTGAATATTTAAATTGTAAAGGTATGATGTTCTACTTTGCAAAATAGTGAAGAGGATTATGGTTCTTTACACTGTTCCCCAATAAGACCTTATATGGTACGTGACCATATATGACACAAGGATGTTGCTTGGACCAATGGAAAGGCACATAGCTACTGTGATGGTGACTGCTGGTCCTAATGTTTACAATCGCACCTTTTGTTCCATGGTTGCTGAAGGTTTAGATTGCATTTCTTCATTAGATTTCAGAGCTATTTTCGGTTGTAATAACTGCGTTTTATTTTTATACTAATAGTCCTGAGTTGGGGCTTGTTCACATTTTCATGCTAGTTGAATAAACAAACGGTTGCTGTGAATGTTGTAGCCTACTGTGTTCCTTTCTGACCCTGCATTCTACAGCCTGGGACGGTTTAATGTACAGTCTTCCGTAGGCCTGAGCCCCTCATATTGGTCAGGGATAAAACGCACTTAAATTGCTTTTGAATTCGTTTCAATCATTTTTCACGTCAGGGTTAGCGTGAGAACCGGCTTCTAGGCGCCCTGAGACTCTAGGGGGCGCCAAAGTGCTGACAAATGTGACTCCACAGCACTGACTTATTTTTCAATTTCACAGTGAATCCTCTTAAAAAGAGAAGTGGAAGCAACGGACATGGGCGTCGGCTGCAACTTCATAATCCTTCCTAAATGGGACCAAGAATGTTATATAATATGTTATATTTTATAATTGTTACAATTATGTCAAGTGAAAAGTAATGTCAAATGAAACCTCCAACCACATCATAACATGGGCCTCGTTTGTGCAGTTAACAGGGCAGATCGTTATCTGCTCTGAAGACATTGTTTAAATTCCTTTTTTTTATTTTTTTTATTACATCCACAGACCAATTCTGTTGTCCGTTGGATATTACTGCAGTGCCGTGTTCCAATACCCGTACTTCCATGAGTATACTTAAAGGAAGTACACTATCTGCACTATCCGTACTCACTTGAGTACGGTAATTTTTCAGATGTGAGTGCTGTTCCAAATCGAGTACTCCGTGGTGCACTTACCGGA
This sequence comes from Gadus chalcogrammus, assembly GCF_026213295.1. Taxonomy (NCBI): domain Eukaryota; kingdom Metazoa; phylum Chordata; class Actinopteri; order Gadiformes; family Gadidae; genus Gadus; species Gadus chalcogrammus. The sequence continues at coordinate 4,654,488 of NC_079428.1, read as the reverse complement.
AATTAAGATCACGACTGCCGCGGCTCCTCCCCCGCAATAAACATCCCGCTTTGAACGGTGAACTCTTTACGCCTAGCAGCTATAAAAAGCTATAAAAACTACAAAATGACTATTAATGCAGGCTATGTGGAAAATGCGCCGACTTTGGCTCAGCCTGGCTCCGCCTCTTCCGCTACGTAGCTAAGATGGCTGCCGTTGAGTACGGGGAGTGTCCTTCGATCCACACTTCACGATTAGCCCGTCACAACAAAATGGGCGTGCTGACCAAACAAAGCAGACAGGGTTGATCGGGAGGTCGTCCATAAAGCGACATGATTCAAACAGAGCGTTTTTGAACGATGCTAAAAGCAGCGGTTTTGCTGATATGAACAGTGAGAATAATAAGGGGTATTTTTTAACATCAAGGCATGTCAACCTATCCTATTAGCCACAAATTAAATTATTATCCCCAAAAAAGCATAATATGGCCCCTTTAAGAGGATGTACATTGACAGGGCGCCCCAAATTTAAAGTTAATGCTTCAGTAATTTTGCTCAATAGTAGAACTCAAAAACATGCAGCCAAAATGAATGGTTACCAGGGTCCAGGTGGCAAAATCTGGAAGTTTTCCTTCAACCCTGCCCTAATAGTTTACGTTGGCTGATTGGACTCTGGGGCTTGCTGAGGCTTCACACCTTTTGCAGATTGAGTAATCAGTGGGCACAGGTTAAGCCAGCCAGCGCCACAAACACTCAGGGAGATCTCCTACATGGCAACATGGAGCGCCAGGTCATGTATAATCAAAACGTTACGTGGAACCGGTTTTAACAGCACCCTCCTGCACTTTGTGTTCAGAGGAGCCCAGCAAAAGCCACCAAGGTTGTTTGTGGCAGCTGCCTAGGTGGTGTAGCAATAATAATAATAATAATAAGCGGGTAAAAGTCAGCCGCAGATTCGATATTCGCTGGATATTCGGTTTTCATTTACCCCGCAATCGGCTTAATCAACACAATTGCACTTCATTACGGCTGTATGTTGAGGACAGCATAGGACACCGTATCAACAAAAATCACAGCGACATGTTGCTCCTATCGATATCTGTGCGAGAAACGCTATTAAATCAACGTCCTGCCTGCCATCTGTTTTAGGGACAGACTGTTGGCATAAACGTTACCATAGAATTGTTTCAGGAAAGAAATCACCACAAATCACTTGAAACATATTTTCTCATTCTGATTGCTGTAGTAGGCTACTTGCCAATGGTGGGCTTTTACTACGGGTCATTTTTTGTTGACATTTTACATAATAGTGAAACACGATGCAATCAATAGTTTAAATATTCACCAAAAATCAATAAAACTACATTTTCTCCTTCTGATTGCTGTATTACTTGCCAATGGTGGGCTTTTACCTACTACGGGTCATTATTTGTTGACATTTTGCATAATAGTGAAACACAGCAATTAATAGTTTAAAATATTAATTTCATCCTGTTTTACTATTATGCAAAATGTCAACAATTAATGACCCGTATTAAGTAAAAGCCCACCATTGGCGAGTACTAGAGCAATCAGAATGAGAAAATGTAGTTGTATTGATTTTTGGTGAATATTTGAAACTATTAATTGCATCCTCATTCTCATTCTAAAACAGATTGCAGCCGGACCGTAGATTACAGCGCTGTTCTTGCACAGATATAGATAGCAACAACTAATTTCGGTGCGATTTTTTGTCAATACGCTGTCCTATACTGTCCTCAACATACTACACCCGTAATATAGTGCAATTGTGTTGATTAGGCCGATTGCGGGATGAATCCGATTGCAAAACTGAATATCCGGCGAATATCCAACCTGCTGCTAACTTTTACCCGCTATAATAATAATAAATTCAGTTGATGTAGCCCCTTTCTCTTACACGTTCCACGCACTAGGCTAAAACAGAGGGGTGACAGGGCTTTTGCTGTGGCTGCCCCCCGCCTTTGGAACGAGCTGCCGCCTGCAGTCAGAAACGCTCCTTCCATCACCATTTTTAAATCTAGGCTTAAAACACACCTTTTCTCCCTGGCCTTTCCTCCCCTTTTGTGATATCTCTCGTTTTTTCTATGTCTATGTATGTGGTATGTGTTCCTTTATATGCCTCTTTGCACCATGTACGGCACTTTGGCCAGTGAAAACTGTTTTTAAATGTGCCTTATAAATAAATTTTACTTACTTACTTACTTACTTACTTTCATCTCAAGGATGCTTTGCAATGTGGGCAGGAACATAGAAAACAAAATTACTTCATAAAAAATAACACAAGGAGACAAGCAGACAAACAAGAGGGGGGGGGCACAGGATGTGGGCAAGGAATGGGGCTTTTCGGGTTTAGGTGAGGAGAATGGTTTTGTAGTTGATGCGGGATTTGATGGGGAGCCAGTGTGGAGGTGGATGAGGGTGGGGATTGTGTGTGTGTGTGTGTGTGTGTGTGTGTGTGTGTGTGTGTGTGTGTGTGTGTGTGTGTGTGTGTGTGTGTGTGTGTGTGTGTGTGTGTGTGTGTGTGTGTGTGTGTGTGTGTGTGTGTGTTGTAGATGTAATGGGGTAAAGTGCATCAGTGTCTTGGGAGCACAGGAATGACTCATTCATGAATCAAACCACTTAGAGACTCGTGTTGATCAAAGGTTCATTTGGTGTTTTCTGTTGTCATGGGAGAAAATGGATGCAAACACTCATAACATTGTTTCCTGTATTTTCATAACGGTCTGCTATTTTAGTTGTGAGGGTGAGATGTTTTTTTGCATAGTTTGTTCATAACTGTATACACATGAACAAGTTATTCTCTGGTCAATTAATTGACCTGTCTTGCGCAACCACCCTCAAACGCAAAGTATTTTCCTCATACCTTATGCCGTATAAAAGTGTCATGGCATATAAAAGTGTACAGCCAGCAGTCAAATATTGACAGTTTAAAATCAGATTTTTGGGTGGGTGGAAAATTGGATGGGTGACATAGCTATCATGTATGACTTAACTACTCAATGAAAACATTGAGACAAAGAAATCAGCGTTAAACACACTTTACTAGCATACGGTGACTCAGCATAAGTTATGGACGTTAGCCAACCAACCTAACCGAAACCCAGAAATTGTAATTTTTAAAAATGGATTAATAATTAATAAAATAACAGTGTCCGAGCTGACCTAGTCCATGGTTCAGTCTGTCCCAGACAGTCTGACAACATTAATGAGATGAACAGAAAATGATTCTCCATAAATATAATTAATAGACATCCATTATGTATACATACTTGTGTACATAATGAAATATATTTAAATGCATGTGTATTCATTCAGTGCCCAGGCGAAATGGTTGATTTGAAGCTATTTATTTCAGTGCTGCTTTTACACTAATTTCTTAGTGTAAATTAGTGTAAATGAAGACACACGCTGTATTAATGTGTCTTCATTCTTCATTCAATTCATTTCTTCTTTAAATTACCTCAAACAGAAAAAAAATTGTCATCACCAATCGTTGTAGTCAGTCAAATTGTTCACACTCGCTACACAAACTGCACTCGTACATTATTCGGCTCCCATATCAATACCTCCGTCGTGTTAACCACCCTGCTGTGCTCCGGATATACCTGACCAGACGAATCATGACGGGTCACGGCTTGTTGTGAAACGCCAGTCAGGAGCAGTGTTGGGAAAAAAGTAACGCAAAAAAGTATTAAGTTATAGTTGCTCACTACTTGTTCCAAAAAAGTAACTGAGTTAGTAACTGAATTACTCTATATTAAAAGTACCTCGTTACCAGGGAAAGTAACTATTTGCTTTACTGTAAAAAGAAAGTTGCAATATGTAAAAGAATTAGGATTTTTTCTGGGCAGTTTTCACTTGGCCTTAATCTGTTAAATGGTTGAACTGCCCATTCAAGGCCCTGATATGCTTCCAACTGAATTTTAACTTGCAAAGGTTGTGGAACATCTGCCGAATACTACAGAAAATGCTCATCCGATTGCTCCGGACTCGCCATTTCTGCTGCTTCGGTGTGTGTGTGTGTGTGTGTGTGTGTGTGTGTGTGTGTGTGTGTGTGTGGTGTGTGTGTGTGTGTGTGTGTGTGTGTGTGTGTGTGTGTGTGTGTGTGTGTGTGTGGCGCGTCCTGGCTTGTGTGTGGAAACACTGTCTCCGATGGCTACCATGAAACATGACTGCCATAGCCAATCATAATCGCTTATCTCGTTGTTAACCCACCCAGTAGCAGTTTGTGTTTGGAGCCAGGGGTGCGTTCGGATTACGCAGGGGTCACCAAACACGGTGCCATGGCGCCCGCAAGGACCACATGAGGCGCCCTGTTCTAAAAAAGCACTACTCATTCTTGAACAACTCTTTTATCACCTTTTTTAAGTCATTGTTGATAATTTTTGTGAGAAATCATTAACATGACTTAGTTAATTATCATGTCTTCACATAGATGAGTATCATTAATCAATAGTAATATAACTAAAGGAAAACTGAGCAAATTTGTTATTTCAGAAGAGTGTATAGAACTGGGTGCCCTTCGTATGACTCAGTACACATGAAGTAGCTCTCAGGTTCAATCAATTCATATTAACGCACCGCATTTAACGTACAGTCACGGTAACGGCGTTGTAACGAGGGTAACAGTAATTAGTTAGATTACACCTAACGCCGTTCTTTTTAAACTGCGTTATTACAAACACCGGTCAGGAGGGAGTCGGATACAGTGTGTTTATTCTGTATTTCCACAGAAGAAAAAACTCTTGTGAAGTATACGGTGTGCTCCAACTCTGTACGATACACGGGTGTTCTGAGGCGAAGTATATAAAAGTGCAGTCTTGTGCAAACGAATAATGCATAAAATGCTTTTAAAAAAGAGTAGTTTGCGATGGAAGGCAATGTTGTGGCATCTTGCCCTAAGAAGGGGCACCTTCTACTGATTTCGCCGAGGGTGCCATAAAGGCTAGGGGTGGCCCTGGCCCTAGCCTTTCTCGATTTTCCAACACATAAAAAAAACCTTCCTGGTAAGGCAGGGTAGGACTATAGTTATAGTGACTCTAGTTCTTCCTTCTAAGAAGTGTCTCCGTCATAGAACAACCCATATTGCTATCTTTATGGAAAAGGCGCCCAAACCTCCAATGACTCTCCCTTTAGAAAGATAGGAGCCAAAAGGGATATCTAGGGTTAACAGGAGATAAGGTGAGTCATTATGAGGGCTGTTTCAGCCAGGGTTCCCCGCCCAGGTGCTGAACCACATACGGGTCAGGGAAATGCAAACGTGTGCATGTACATCCACCACCACACTGGCCAACAACACCCCGAACGGGCCTCACCCGAGTCCCGTTACTCATTGACCTGGGTTTGAACATGTAAAAGGCCGTCATAAAAGTCAATTACAAATATTGCGTGTAATGAGCCTATTCCCGACCCACGCCTCTGCCCGTCCTTTAGCTGATTTCCTCCACCCCCCCCCCCCCCCCCCTTCAACCATTGCATTCAACCCAACCCTTTTTTTTGTCCCCATGGTCATCCCGGCCTCAGACGAGGGTATAAAGACCCGTAGCTAGGGTGCTAGCTCTATCTACTTCCATCGCTAACCTTCAGCGTTAGCCATGGGTCGTTTAGAATGGCTTTGTGTTCTGTTTGGATAAGCGCATGCATAGCAGACACACTCACAGAGGAAGGGTAAGAGAGGATTCGCATATAAATATCCATATGATGAATGTTAAACTACTGCATAGAATAAAAAAAAGAAAGAAATCAAAGGTTGTTTACATTTTTGGTGTATTGGTGTTCAAAATGTTAATTTCATAGTTTTATTTGTACTAAACTTTGAGGACCTAACTTGAATTAATTGATTCCCTCAATATTTGATTAAGTGAAATTGGAATCAATCAACCACATATCAAAACGATTTGAATGATTTTTATTTGGTCATTGGCATAAACTACTATTTAGAAAGGCTTATAAAAAATGCTCATATTATGGCTTGATTGATTAATTGATTCATCTTCATCTTTATTTCTTTAATTTATTTTCTTGCTTTTCCCCTTAACAGCGTCAGAACAACAACCGGAGATGCCAGTAAGTCACCATGTTTAAGATCATTTAGCAGAGATTGTATTTTCTGTGTATCTCAATGCACATTCAAAGCTCATCTTTGCACACAGATTATTGAGACGCATGCTGCACATTGAAGATCAAGTTAAATCGATATTTAATCCTTAAGCAACACATCACACACTCATCCGTTTTGATCCATGATGCATCGCTGTGTGGTGATAGCCAAAGCAATGCTCTGGACTTATCTTGTGATGGCTCATATCTCATGGCTTTAATCCACTAATAAATTAAGAACCAACCCAGCCCTCCCATTGCTATAGTTATGGATACGTTTGTGTAATATCAGGTGAAGCCTGGCCGAGCCGGTAGTTTACGGCTACGCAATATATGATAATGAATTTGCTAATTTTATAACATTTGGACCATTGACTCAACCAGTCAATCAACATCCTGCTTTAAGAGTGACAGAATTAGACTAAAAAAGATCTTCACTATTCTGCAAAATACTGTTTTATCATTGAGGAAGCTACCAATATAAAATAATTGAATACAAAGTTGTACAAATCTAGTAAGCTTCTCGTTGAATTTATTTCTGATTGATTTATTCTGCGCATAGATTGATGCATATTTATTCATTCATTGTCATCATGTCATCTTCTTGTGTTTATCATCTAACATTATTCAAATATTAAACTAATGTTTAAAAGGGGAAAGTCATCTTGTACATACCTTTACTTGTGAATCACAGTCATGGGTGTGGCTCTGTATTGCATAATGTGAAACATGTTGCCTGAAAGTGGTGCGTAAAACACAAGGCTTTACATTAACAGTTCAAAGTGTGCCTTGGGCAAATATAGCCCTGTTGTCGACACAAAAGGGCAGGTTTACCCAATCGTCACTTTCAAAAGCCTGATAATGATCAACAACATTATGAGTGTTTGAAAAAAGCAGAAAAAGTAGCTTTTTATTGTGTGTGGCCTGCTATCTCAAAGGTGTTCT
>NC_079428.1:4495494-4647345 GCF_026213295.1 Gadus chalcogrammus | reverse complement strand
CCAACTACCCCCACCACCTCGACGACAGCCCCATCACAACTGCCACGACCACCTGACCTCCACCTCCCACCGTCTGTGGCGGTTTCACTTCAGCCCTATAATGAGACCACACACCGACACACACAGCCAATTCACATGAAGGGCCGCTGCTGGACTCCCATCCCAAACAAACCCTGTTATGTTGCTCAGGCCAGTTTCTGCCACTCCCTCTGAGCAACAGGCCCCTCATTAGGACCCAGGAAGACCTCCCAAGATGGCGAGTCGCAGTGATACGACGCCCGTACGACTCCACAATCGCCGGCCAACATCTATAGGCCACGCCCCCCCCCCACACACACACACCAACAGATAAGACTGAGTTGCTTTTTTTTTGCGTTTTTTTTCCTCCACAACCCAAACCACCCCGCCTCACCCACCCTCTGGTGCCAGTGCCCATTTACAAGCCCCCCAACCCCACACCCCCCCCCCCCACCCCATTCAAGCCCCCCAGCTGCGTGTGAACTAAAGACCACCATTCACTTTCTTTTTTGTCTCTCGCTGCTATTTCTGTCTTCTTCTTTAAGCTCTAAATGGGTAGAAGTACCCTACATATTTAAAGGTAAAAAAATCGATTTATAAATTCGTTCGAATCTGAACACAATCAGCAGCAACCCACCCAGCCCTCTATTCCGTTAATTTATATAATATGTTAATGTTTAAAAAACTTATAACGCAGTTAAATATAAGCGTCTCCGTTGAAACAAGGCTAAGTGCGTGAGAGCTAATTTTTTTCAATTGACTAAAAATGTTGTGTTTAAATAGGCCTATCTCTTCGTTCCGCCGCAGTGCCAACCACGTCTAATTGGAAAATATGCGTTTGTTAATTTCGTGACCATTTAGAACACATTAGAGAGAGGGGGGCGGGGGGTCATTCAGGAAAGAAGAGAAAGGAATAACAAAGAAACAAAGAAAAAAAAAGGCTTTTGATGGACAGATTTACTGATAATACATCGTGCTTTAAAAAGGGGCACGAGAATCGAAGGACTAAATATAATGTTTTTAAAAAAGAAAGAAAACGACTTATGAGAAAACTTATTTTAAATAAGTATTTTATTTTCGTCCACATCCAAAGTTTCACCAGTGAACCAATATTCTCGGTATATAGGGCCAAACCTTTTCCAGCGCAGAAACTTCTACAGTTCTACAGCACATGTAAGTTAAAGTGTGTCTCCCTCTAGGGGCATCAATAGGACACATGTCAGTAAACTACTGACCCCTCAAGAACTAAGGCAAGGCAACTTTATTTATGTAGCACTTTTCATACACAAGGCAGACTCACTAAGATAAAAATACTGACAATTTAAATCACTGGAATAACAGCACTCTGAGACATATTTCCATCAGCACATATCTTTTTTTAATAAGTGAACATGAAAACCAAAAAAATAAATGTATCTTAAACGGCAACATAGTCCACAGTAGCTCAAGACACCCAAAACCCTTTTCCCAATGTATCATGCATGCCCTTTTAGAATATGTTCAAATACATTTCACAATGTATCTAGTGTATGGGATTAATCAACTGTTTTAGAATCATCTTTTTTCATTTCAGCATATGGAACAGCAGCGATTGAAAAATGATTACATTAATACTATACAGACTTTATTATTGCTACAAACTTATAGGGCCGTCTCCATTTGATTCATTGTCTGTTTAATCAATTAATCAAACCGTTAACGGTATGACTACAGTTTGCACGTTGTGTCGAGAGAATATTTCTTATCAATGGTTGAACACGTCTTTGGCACACACACACACACACACACACCACACACACACACACACACCACACACACCACACCACACACACACACACAACACACACAGTTCCACCAGCTCACACACGGGTGCCACATTGTTTTCATGCAACAGAGTGCAAATTAGCATTAAAAACAAACTAAATCGAAAGTCCTGTCCCAGAAAACACACTCACTCAAATAATCCCCTTCACACTTCTAGATCAAATCAGTTTCTGTGTGACATGGATAAGAGACCGGCTTGAACAACACTCAATGAAAGGTCCACTAGTGGATGACAGTAAAATGATAATCTCAAAAAAATCGCAAAAAAAACTACAACTAATATAATAATCGTTGGAAGGGACTGTAGTAACCTGGGATTGTGGTGAACTGGAATGGACACCCTGGAATGCGTCACTTTGCACGAGAGCCAACTCAAAACATCAAGGTCCCTGGTGTGGACTTGCCCTTAGAGACATTAAGGGATGGTCTCTCTCCATGCCTCGGACCACATTGAACCAGAAGTCAATCTGGATCACAGGCATGCAAGTGTTCAGGCGGAAGTCAATATAACAAACCTCAGACCATAGACCTGTTTGCCATGTCAATTAAAAACCCGTACTATCCTTCAGTATGTGTGTGCGTGTGTGTTTTTGTGTGTCGTCTACAGCAAAGCCTGATTAACAAACACGCCCCACCAGACAAATGAATAGTCTGAGACCCACGCATCAAAGGTGATGGAATCCCCCCCCCCCCCCCCCCCCACCACCCCATCTCCCCTCTCCTGTAGGGTCACTTCCTGCCACATCCTGCCACTTCCTACTCGCTCTTCTTCTTCTGCTTGGAGCCGCTGTTCCAGTAGTAGATCAACTGGAGGGCGAGGATGCCGTTGCAGGTAGAGGATATGACATAGGTAAGAGCCATCAGGTTGTCTCGGTTTCCTGCGTGTTGGAAGACATCATTTGTTTACGTCACATTAAGATCATAATAGTTGTAGAACGCGCCGCACACACACACACACACAGACACAGACACCACACACACACACACACACACCACACACACACACCACACACACCCATGGATGGTGAAGATGCGCGCGAGGGATCCGGCGAAGAGCAGGAAGACCGAGATGGCCGACAGCTGTCCGGTGTGTCCGTTGCGGTAGTTAGTGGCGGCCTGGAGCAACTGAGGAGAGAGAACCGGGTCGTATACGCATCGTTAAATGCCAGTGAGGTCGGCGGGTCGTTGGGTCGGTAGGTAGAACAGTGAAGATGCCAAACTAGAAAAAGATCTTGATGAGAAAAAGTCAAAGTCAGTTTTATTGTCAATTACAAAAGACGCACAAGACAAATAGAAGAACTGACATTTTGTTTGTCTCTGACCCGCGGTGCACAAAGTATGAAGGATCAAATCAAATAAGATAAGTAATATTTACAATAATAAATTTTAAAAAAAAGGACCGACTACACAAGCCTCATATTGTGTTGGATTGAGAAAGACTAACACTCACCACGCAGTTCTGTGTAGGACACACATAAGCTCTGTGAGGACATCCCTACAGGAAGTGATGTGGACATTGTAACATAATCTGATGAAGTCAAATGTTACGGCATCGTTCGGCCGAACCCACAATGACAAAATATCGACATTTACATCAGAGAAATACAATCCGGCTTGCCTTTGCCGAACCCCAGCGTAGCGTACGAACGTACGGCCTCATTTACCGTGGCACTAACTGGTGACGTCACCCCCCCCCCCCCCCCCCCCCCCACTCAAACACACCCTCCCCTGCTCGAGGGACCTACCCTCCGATGATGACGGCGGGCACGTTGGAGGCCTGCATGGTCGTCACCATGGACGCGGGCATGGCGGGGAGAGCACCGCCGCCAGCACGCTGAAGTACACCGCCACGAAGAGGAGGCCTGGGAGAGGAGGGACGAGTGACGAGTGACTCCTCCACACGTCACACACACACGTGGTGGCCGTTTGAATCTCATGCCCCGTTTAAAGGTGACGTACAAGCCGTTTTGAAATTCGGCCTCTTCTGACATCACATGGGCGTGTCCACCTAGATGTGTGCCGGATAGATGAGCGACGTTTGCTACAGTCCACTGGGTAGGCTGGTAGACCGATCTATCCAGCACACGTCTAGTGGACACGCTCCCACTTGTGATGTCAGAAGAGGCAGCTTTCCAAAACAGCTTGAAAGGGCTAATCACACTCACACCTGGTGGTATAATGTGTCATGCTAGGATTTGACCCTGGTTACGCCTGTGATGCAAGGACGAATGAGAAAAGCTTGACGCTATGGGGGAGCTTTTTATTCTTTCTTTCTTTCTGACATGGTTCTGTGCTGATTGATGTATTTAGTCGGACTCCACTGATGGAAAACGACACATTTGTCGTAAGGTTCCAATTAATTCCAGCCTGCTCCTAACTCTAGTCTTATTAATTGAAGGAGACTTAATGATACGCCTAATTAAGTCTCATTAAAAAGATGTGCATTTCTGAATAAGCCTGAATGTGCATAATAATATGAATAATAATTATAAGACAGACATGCGATATTGATGACATGTACTGCGGTCTTTCTTCCAGCACAACGCTCCAGAAGATTCTAGCTTTGGGATGAAGTAGGCCCGTACCTCTCGCGGTTTTCCCGCCATAGTGCTGAATCAGGAAACCAATGGCGACGGTCTGCAACATGAGGAAGAGTGCCTCGCCCCAGGCACTGCAGTACGGACACAACGTGTGACCCAAAGAACCACACGCACACACACACACAACATGGCAAATTTTCCTCTTTAGTCCCTCGCAGGTTGATATCTTAAAATCAACCTAACCGGGATGAATTTGGATTACGTGTTGGATGTTCTAGTGTTCCACCTGAAGGGGAAATTGTTGCTGATGCTGTAGGCCATGGTGCCCGTGATGGCCAGCAGTTCCAGCAGCACAGAGTGGAAGCTGATCCCCTCTGCACTCTTCGCCCCCATGAGCTTCAGAATCTGGGGTAACTTTACTGTGGAACAGAATCCCCACACACACACAAACACACACACAGGAGAACGGGAAGGGAAATCATTAGAACATCCTTCCTCTCTGGGAAGGATGTTTACACTATGATACAATAACACAGTCGATTCTAGGATTATTCGACTTAATCCTCACATAGGAAAATCGATACAAATGTAATCCTTAGTCAAAATCGCCACACTAGTAAATAGTTTTACCAAACACTGAAACAAATATAAAGAAATAGTTTTGCACATTTTGCTCATATGAGCGTGGGACTTTGAATACCGTAGCCTACAGATATGGCATAACTTTGCATAAAGAGAGAGAGAGAAGGAGGCACGGAGTGAGAGAGAATGACACCTACCCATCAGTGATCCCAGGATGATTCCGATGCCTAACCCTTTGCTGAGAACTATCTTCAGACATGGCACTGTGGACGTATACAACAACACTCAAATCAGATCATCACATTGACTCTCCCTAGCCGAGTTCTGATTAAGTATGATCAATTAAAGTCTAAATTAAACAGGAGCCCCTCCCAGTTACTAGTGTTCTATCAACCCTTAACTCTATCAGTTATAAGATGGGATTTTATTGATCACCTTATTAAATTCTGATCAATCAGCGTTGACTAAAGACATGTCCTTGTAACGTATAGGATATGAGTTATTTGTGATGTTACTGATTTCGAACGTAATATTTAATGAGGTCAAATATAAAGTACATTTTTTTCAAATTAGCCAATAAATAGTCAAGTAGTATCCTGAGCGCTGTAATTATGCTGATATGCAAATTTCGTTGACCATCCAATCACGTAGTGCCCGGTGTATAACTCCGCCCACTGAACTTCATCCTCTTCAACGTAAACGATCGCCTGTACTTTTATTACAGATCATTTTTATTACGCATTACGTGACAATCGCCAACTTACCATCTAGAAAGTTGAAATCTAAGAAGAAAGAGTCGTAACATGATTCTGGCATGAAGTATGTGAGCAGAACTCCCTTCAGCGGCTCCATAACAGAGGTTCCCTTTTCCATAACTGTTTTGGCCGCCATTGTTGTCAGTGGAAGTGACGTAGCCCGAGCCGAGTTCACCAACTATTGCGGCTCTACCAGCGCAAATTACCGGCGCAAAGGTTCCTGATATATATCTTTATTCAAACCACATTCATTATTTTTAAGAGATATAATAAAGACAATAATAAAATAAATTACCTCTTATTCATATTACATTATAATAGGACTTTTAAAGTGTCCATATATACATTCTGTATAATCTGGCCATCGCGTCTTTATTATCGGACATAAATAGTGATTGCACTACTTCCGCGACGACACCGTTGGATATTCAATTTAAGAGTTTTTACACTATCATCATCATCATCATCATCATTAGCATCATCGTAGAGAAAGGTGGCGGAAGGGACGTCATGCGTAAAAATGCGTGTCCATTCCTCGTGGTGCATGTGTCCAATCTGCACTCATGTGTCCAGCGAAGAAAAACATAGCAAATGCAGAATAATTTCTTACTCCTCTTCCTGAACAAGTTATAAACAACCACGTTGATGAATTGTATAGCAATGGAAAGTGAGGAGAGTTCGGTCTCTGGCCAAGCCAAGGCGACCCTCTGCACAGAATCACGGGTGTTGGACTTTCCTGGCAATCCGTATTCCGTGTCGGTCCTTAAAGTGGGCTACTGTGTGTCGCAGCCGGACGGATATTTTCGGGCCGACGGTACCGTTACCCTGGTAACGGGGCCCAGGACTATTCTGGTTGACACGGGGGGTCCGTGGGACCGAGACCTTCTGCTTACGACGCTGAGGGAGAGGGGTCTGGAGACGGGAGACGTGGATTGGGTCGTGGGAACGCACGGACACTCGGACCACATAGGGAACTTGGGTCTTTTTCAAAAGTCCATGATAGTTGTGGGGTGCGATATTAGTGAGGGAGACAGATACACCCCAAATCAACTGGCGGAGGGGAAACCTTACCACATTGACGAACATGTACGTTTACGAGTTTGATTCAGTCTTGCATGATCTGGCAACAATGTATCTGCTGTTCGGGCATCACCTGCCTCGGTCTCTAGACTCTTGGCAAAAAGCGACCTCTAGTGGCGGTTGTTCCGAGTGTCTAGTAAATGATACGCTGCCTGGTGGATGCTGTGAACTGTTATCATCACTATTTCATTCTCCTTTCCTCCCCAGGTGTCAATCGTGCCCACGCCGGGACACACGGGACACGACGTCAGTTTGGAAGTGAGGGGAACCTCCACAGGAATAGTGTTGGTGGCTGGGGACTTGTTTGAATGCTGCGGGGACCGGGAGAGCTGGCAGGCGTTGAGTGAAAACGCCACAGTACAGGTGGTCAACCGAAAGAGGGCGCTGAGGAACGCTGATGTTATTATACCCGGACATGGCCTTCCGTTTATGACCCACAGAAACCCCAAGGACTATGACGGTTGGTGATTGGAAATCCATGTACAATAGAGGATAAGATATTTACTGCCTGGTCATGGCCAACACTAACCTACTTCTTGTCAAAGTCCTACAATAATTTGGAGTAGAGAAAATATCCAGGGAGGTCATTACTGGTCTACTACAATGTTCTACTTGTACAGTTAGTAGACCTACTTAGAAATGTAGGCCTACTGAAGTAGTTTGGTTATAATAAAGACAAAGAAAATAATTGTGTTCAGAGTTTTTTGATTCTGTACTTTGGTTTAGTACAGGTTTATGTAACCAGATAGGAACTTATGATCCAGGGCAATTTAAAATCATAAATGTCATTGATGTCATAATCATGGTAAATAGTTTCCACTGATAATAATGAATAATCTACTGCCCTCGATTGTGTGGTCTCATTTGAAGTAACATACGAGCAAGTTAACGCAATATTGACCGGATTGATAGGAACAATAGCCGTTAAAGTAACTGCAAAGATTTAGAAAGGGACTCTTTTCCTCTTTTGCACATCACATGTGTGCTTTCAAATGTACAGGATGCTTTCCTACGCCATTCCACAATTTCTCCTCTTTAATAAAAGTTAAACAACGAATTGTGGGTCAGACTATTGTCTTACAGGAATGCCGAAAAACCAAAAGATTCGCACTTCGTTTGAGGTACCGTACGATGGAACTTCCCTGCCGTCTTATCACGCATGAATGCTTTCCGAGAGGACTTTACTCAGCCTTGTCACCCCACATTAGGCGGGGGACGCCCTGCCTAGATGCTCGGAGAACCTTGATGTGTAAGGATAAGAGTGCCATGGTTCACGACCACTCCCTGCTGTATCAATGCTCACCGAATCCCTGAGATGGGGGATAAGACCGCGATATAACACCCGTAATATACGTTTCACGTCTGATTTCAATACGTGACCGTCAGGAGAAGACATGTCCGTGTGTTTTGATTTAATTAATTAGATGTTCTTCTTTTTCAAGCTTATCTTGTGATTTATTCAAACACCTTTTACTCATATATGCTTGTTTTAAACCGCCAGTCGGGCTGACATCTCCTCGGATAACGGCCCTGCTGGGATCTTTGGATTCTGCTGTCATGGAAACCTTTCGTTTTTTTGACCCAATAATGCTTACCCTTCACAGTGATAAGTAGGACCCTGGTGTTTGCCTGTGGGTTGTCCATCTGTGTGTGTGTTCGTGTTTGTTTGTGTGGAGGGGTGTGCCGGTCCCCTGGACTTCCACCCTGCGGTGATATCTCCGTCATGCTCCTCCATCATAGCCCCCAATCATTCTGTGATAGCGGAGCAATAAAACCCACGTCACACACACACACACACACACACACACCACACACACACACACACACACACACACACCACACACACACACACACACACACACACACACACACACACACACACACACACACACCTGTTGACAGTGTGATGAGGGCCGTTAGTCTTGGTTGTTTCCATCAAAACAAATGATAATGAATGCAACAGAACTTTCATGTTTGCTTAAATCCCCCCCCCCCAAAAAGAATAGTATAAATATTTACTTTTATGAACACGTAGGCCTACAATGGATGCGGATGTAATGAAATCATAAAAAAAAGAACACAACTTATATTGATGTTTTTGAACATGTACAATGCCTGCCGATCTGTGTTGAGATCACTAATTAACTGAACAACCGAGCTCCTTTTTCAGCTGCTTCTCTGTTCATGTTCCTATTTTTTAGTAAGACCATCAATAAAACAAACCAATCTTATGTGTCGGATGACACATGCGTTGATGATCCGTCACGGTGCGTGGGAGTAGGTAGAGACTGAACTATTCTTATCTTTGTTCACTCCCACCTTTTATACCTATCTTCTCACGATTCCTAGACCATACACGTACCAGCCTATATATAGTTGGGCCGCGTCCCTGTCTCTACCTTCTGTACATACCCTGCGCGGGACATCTCTCACATTTGGGATTTAAGGATCTGATATTTTTGCAAAGACATTGTCTTCTCTTGTGATTTTTTTCCCTCTCTTTCTTCATCGTCTCCGCTTCTTAAAAAATCAACATGTGTACAGGCGGTTGCTCCAAGGTGATCGGCATCACTCTGTATGTCCTGGCCGCCGTGTCGATCATATGCAACATCATTCTGTTCTTCCCCGACTGGTCCACTAAGTATGCAGATCACATTACGGAGGAGGTCAAATACATGGGAGGATTCATCGGTGGTGGGATAATGGTGAGTCCCCCTTGTTTGGTTGGTTTGATTGTTTTGTATTAAGTTCAGACACCATGGGCTCATGGGCTAACTGAAGGGTCAACCCCCCCTAAATAATGTGTCGATTTTGCAACAAATGTATGTAGTCCAGCATGCCTTAGCTTTTCTGTGACATGTCCCCCCCCCCCCCCCCCCCACCCCACACACACACACACACACACTCTGACCCTCATTTATTTCTGATCCAGGTGCTCATCCCTGCCATCCACATTCATCTGACCAGCGCCAAGGGCTGTTGCAACAACCGCTGTGGGGTAAGTGTGAGGTTTGGCTCCAACTCAGGGCGCACTTATATTTATTCCAGCCACATCCTTTTCGGAGAAGAAAAGAAACCTTGGACAGATGTGCAGACAGATGTGTCTCAGACCGATTTCCCCGAGATGTTCAAGCAGAGGTTCAGACCAGGGAGGTTTGTTCCGATGTTCTCAAACGGATATTCTCAGACAGATTAGCCACAATATGCTGGCTCCTCGCCAAAGCAGTGACAATCCAACCGTTTTTGGGTTAAGACGCACCCGGAGCAATAATGGGGTTGCTCCGGGTGCGCACACAGGTCGGGATTAGCACACAGGTCATCGTGATAACTATAGGGGTCTTTTAAAGAGAAAGAGAGAGAACCTTCCATCGGGAAAGTTGTGGTGGTTGTCGTGTTGTTGAAGTTCCCGTACAGTGCCCGCCGTGGCACTTTGCGTATATGGCTTAAAAGACAGAGCCGAATCAATATGTACCCTAACATTGTGATTTTGTGAGATCTGTGATCTGTGATCCATAGATGTTCCTGTCCATCGGGTTTGCGGCGGCCGGAGTAATGGGGCTGTGTACAGTTTGAGCGCCGCCTCCCTCGGCGTGGTCAACGGGCCGACCTGCTTGTGGAAAAACTCGACCAGCGGCACCGATGAGTGGGGAACACCTTTCCTGGGCCTGTAAGGGAGAAATTAATTGTTCTGGTTACTAATCGTGAGACATTGGTTCTTTTTTATTAGGCTTAACCCACCTGACAATATATTACACGGGGTTATTTGACTGCTTGTATCAAATCATTTGCAAGCACTAAAACTTGTTGGCTACATAAAGGAGGGTCACAAAATTGTCGTTGTTAATGTTTCATTGCGGTCGTAAAACTTTGCGGCGATCACGCGCTCATCCATTGTGGCTCTCTCTTAGGGCTCATTAGGACTCGATCAAAAAGAGGCTAAAATTGTCATATTGTGTGTGTTATTCTAGCAATGTCATTAGCACGGTCGCTTGCCGATCGCCAGGACCACACCCCATACCAAGACTACCATTCTATTGTGGGATGAAACAACAACAACAAAAAACATGTTTGTTTTTTTTCTCCTAAGAAACGCGAGCTACCTCGAAAACAAGGAATGGTGGAGCAAGTGCATCAAGCCAGCGGGCGTGGTGGAGTTCAACCTCACGCTATTCTCCATTCTGATTGTCACCGCGGGCGTCAGCATGGTGCTCTGCCTGATCCAGATGGTCAACGGATGTTTGGGTGTCTCTGTGGCACCTGCTCTGGCAAAGAGGTGAGTGGACACACACACACACACACACACACCACACACACACACACACACACACACACACACCACACACACACACCACACACACACACCACACCACACACACACACCCACACACACACACCACACACACACACACACACACACACACACACAGCGCACACACATTGTGACAACCAAGCTTTCTCTAAGCTCACGAGTGCTTTTATTTGTTATATTATTATCAAATAATTATTTAATCATTATTTATCAATTATTCTTCTGACTGATCACTGCATTTTCCATTTCCTCAACAGTAAGCACGACTTCAATGCATAGAGGAAAAATAGCGAACAACGTTCAAGGCACCGACTGCATCATCGTTATCATTATCATCACCATATTTATTGTGACCAATAACTGTTATATTTTTTCCACATCCTCATTCTTGTAACATATCATATAATCACACGTAGTGTAAGCAGTTATCTTACTGATTAAAGCGGAATAAGATATATAGTTTGCCTTATAGTGACGATAGTAGATTAGAAAGAAGACGATTTTGTCACTATTTACAATTGTTCCTGTAAATAATTGTACCTGCTGGCAAATGCATCCTACTTACACCACTTAATAAACTAATGAATATAAAAGAAAGTTGTACACAAAGCCGCCTGACTGAGCCTTATTAATAAGAAGAAATGGGTCATTAACACATTTTGTAATTACATTTTGTAATATTTTGTCATAATGTGATTATGTGAATGATATGGCTATGAAGTCAAGATATAGCAAAATCGGATTTCAGTGTGAACAGCAATAAATTATTGTGAATGTACTCATTCAATGTATGTCATGCTATAGGCCCTATGTCTTGCCATTTTTTGTAATAAAATAAATGTACACAAATATATTAACATTAATTCCTCATCAATTAGCGTTTTGTAATTTACATTCAATGCAAATTTGACATCTGTTTTGTGGGGACACCGAGAGAGTGATAAATTGATTCAGCAATGTTACAGTATATTTTTGTATATAACAGATAACATTATAATAAATATTCTTCCAAGTTAAATTCACAAACTGTAACCAAAAGCGTACTGACCCCGACGTGATTTGAACACGCAACCTTCTGATCTGGAGTCAGACGCGCTACCGTTGCGCCACGAGGTCTTGCAGTATAAGATTTTAGCAACAATAGATAGTTACTGTATATGTGACGTAATGCTCAACAATAAACTGACTTGCGTTTGATTAACGGTGACCGAACTGAACACCTGAAGGCATTTACTTCAAATTTGGGTCAATCGAATGACGGCATGCATTTCTACGAAGCCTCTCCTGTGTAGCCTACCATACGGCCAACCGTAAGCATGTAACAAACACCGTGGCCAAGGTTTAACTTGTACTTTTTTTTTTTAATCCACCGAGTAACTATCTTTCTAGTTCTTTACCTGAATGAACTAGATACAACAATGGCACAAAGAATTGTTCTGAATATACCGCACTCCATGGCTAGGTGTCACTGTTGCACATTTTCAAGGTGTTTGTGTTTATTTGGGTACCTGCGTGCGTGCGTGTGCGTGTGTGGAAACGAGTGTGTCCAGTAAATGGAGGAATGTCTACAGGTGGCATTATGAGCAGAAAGAGGGCTGGTGTCTCGGTGCTGGACTGCTGGTCTAGAATCGCTGCAGAAATGTGGTAAGTCAGTGCACTTGGATACAAGAGCACTAGAGAGAGAAAGCGAGAGCAAGGGAGGGAGAGAGCGAGAGAGCGAGAGAGTGAGACAGGGGATCTGAGCGGTAAACGATGGGCCTGCTAATCGGAGAATCGAGCGGTGAGTTTATTTTATAGGCTACGATCCAAATGTTTCAAAACAAACTTAAAGAAAATATTGTTTTCAGTAATTACTCTCGTTGGACCTATTTTCTCATAACTAAACGTTAATCGAATGTGCATATCAAAGAACGAATGCTTTGAAAACTCAAGCACAAAGCGCAAGGCAAAATTTAGCCTGCGTTTAGTCTTACAAGATTCCACATTATTTATGTTCACATGTCTTATACAAGTAGACGGCAGTATAGGCCTACAATTATTCTGTTCGGGATCCTCGTTTGCCTTTGTGTGTATACACAACAATAAGTGAATATAGTGTTGGTAACCCTTTATAATAAGTTGCAATAACAAACCAGACCTAACCCTTTGTTAATATTGTTATTGTTACTAAAATATCTATTTGGCACAAGTTACCTTTTTTCATCATTCCTTAAATATTAGTTGTTTGAATAACCCCTAACCCAACCCTATGACACGACCCTAACCCTAACCCTAACACACGGCCCTAACCCTAGCACATGGACCTAACCCTAACACATAGCCCTAATCCTAACTCTAACCGGCGACACTCTGTGGTCAGTGAAAAAAGACGATAAACTTGTGCCAAAAAGACAAATATTAGGGAATGACTAGTTTGCTATTTATTATAGCACATTATTAAAAAGTGTTACCGCGGACTGGAGTAGGCCTACAGCTTGAAACGAGCACCCCTCCAAAAAATTAAATAGTAGGCCTACCTATTGCCCATCACTTTAGCCGTTACACATACTATTTATGATTTGCTTTCTTTCTTTTATTGTTGTCTTCAATATTGTCTTCAATATGTATTTGACCAATAATGCGTCCTCGTTGTTTTTTTCTATACCCCCCTCACAGGGCGTAACACATAGCCTGTCTGAATTGTATGCAGCTGTATCCTTTTGACAGTCTGCTTTGCATGAAATATTGCGAATTTGCTAATCACAGTCCTAGTCAACAGCATACCCTGGTAATAACCTCCGTAACAATTTTCATAACCATGCCCGCTCCAGATCGTCTCAGCGGCTATCGGAGACCATGGTTGCGCTGGCTGGGGTGGGTCATCTTAGGCCTGCTGGTCGCCGGCTTCGCCAGACAGTGCACATCGTTGTATCTCAACAACAGGTCTGAGAAACGCACGCACGCACACACACACACACCACGCACGCACACACACACACCCACACACACACACACACACACCACACACACACACACACACACACACACACACACACACACACACAGAGAAACAAACACACACACATATGAATGAATGCACAGTCACACACTCTCCCCCAAATGCTATTTTGGCGCTGGTTTTAACAACTGTTTAATTGTAGCCGATTACTTATTATGTGTTTACAAGTTATAGGGTAGCCTAATTCAGGAGACGCAGGTGTAAAATCCCCGTATTTTCCACCGTATTATTTTTTTTACCTTCTACTCGGCTCAAAAGTCGGATCCCGTTTTAGTGGCTCCGTCTGAGTCACCTTTGGGCGCAACCATGGTGCAACTTAAATAGAAAGTGAAAGTTGAAATGGCTTGAAAGCTAAACGGTAGGTAAAAAATAGGTATTAAGCTCATAAAAATAAGACATGAGGCTACATTTCTACCAAACCGTTTCGTCAGTCATGTGTCTTCTTCTTGAAGGTGTGGTGAAGTCGCCATTTCACAAATTGAAGCAAAAAAATTCAAAGACAATCACATATACAGCTAAACGGACTGGTTATTCATGAGGAATAGGTAATTCCAGTTCTCCAACTGGTTCATTTGCAATCTTTCGACCCTGAAAGATTGCAAATGAACTGAGTGTTCCCATCACTTGAATACATAACGACATGCCAGTAGATCTATAGGAGGTAAGGTAATTACCAAGGTCAGGACCTCGGTACATTTTTGGAGCAATTTTTTTTTTAGGATATATGTATATCGATCTATAGATATAGATATTATTATATAGAGAGAGAGAGAGAGAGAGAGAGAGAGAGAGAGAGAGGAGAGAGAGAGAAGAGAGAGAGAGAGAGAGAGAGAAGAGAGAGAGGTTTGGGGGGGAAGTGAATTTAAAGAGGGTAAAGGGAAAAAGTAATGATCGACCTTTAAAGCATTCTTCAGGTAGTGTGTGTGTGTGTGTGTGCAGGGGGGGGGGGGTGTGGGGGTAGGGGATAAAGAGAGAGGAGAGAGAGAAAATAGCAGAGGATGTGGCTCCGTTCTCCGTCCGGGCTCAAAGAGTGTCTCCCGTTCAGCTCCCTCCAGCCCGTCGGGCCGTTGGAGGGGCCCCTGAGCGTGTTGCCCAGGGTACCGGAGACGTGCCGGCCCCACACCCACCTCATGTTCCTGAAGACCCACAAGACGGCCAGCACACGGTCCTCAACATGCTCTACCGCTTCGGTGAGGAGCACGGCCTCCGCTTCGCCCTGCCCATGGGCTACATGCTGGGCTACCCCTTCCCCTTCAACGTCCACCGCATCAAGGGCTACCACGGCAACCGAGCCGCCAAATACGACATCATGGCGAACCACTTGAGATTTAATAAGGATGAGGTACGGTCCCCGAGCATGAGGCCGAAGGGCCCTGAAACCTTTCCCCCCCCCCCTTCATTTCTTTAGCGTTCAAAGTTGCCATTGTCTCCGTTAATATAGGGTCTTATTATATTGGTGATGATGTCATCCCTTGATTTGAATCTTGAGCATACGATGCATGGGGTGCACACATTTATATAATTGGACATTTCTAATTAAAGACATAAAATGGTTTTGATTAGATCTGTTTTGATAGTAAAATATGTCTGCCGTGGATTTACTCCTTTACCAGGTTTACTTTCTGCCTTCTCTCCTCATTATAAAGGGCTTTTGCCACTTAAATAATAGCATGTGAAAGGGGCAAATATCCGCACCCAAACCCAATAAGATAAACTCATACATATTAGCCACATTTGCGAATCAACTTTTTTGTCACTCAATGTATTTTTTCTTTCTCGTCGCCCTCAGGTACAGAAGGTGTTGCACGAAGACACGTTCTACTTCTCCATCCTTCGAGAGCCCCTGTCCCTGGCCAAGTCCTCCTTTGCCTACTTCCATGACATATGCCCCACCTTCCGCAAGCTAGAGAGCCTGGGGGCCTTTGCGGACAACCCCGGTCGCTTCCAAGGCCCATCGCCGTAACTCCCACTACGCCCGCAACCTGCTGTGGTTCGACTTCGGCATGGACCCCAACGCCAACGTGACCAAGGAGGTGGTGAGAGAGGGCCTGGTCACGATACGCAAGAACTTCAAGCTGATCCTGCTGTCGGAGTACTTCGACCAGTCCATGGTGCTGCTGAGGCACGCCCTCTGCTGGCCGCTGGATGCCGTGGTGTCCTTCACCCTGAACAAGGCCCACTACAGGCCGACGGGCGGCGCAGAGGACGGCTTTGACCTCAGGCAGCCGGTGGTGAACATGTCGCTGACGCCGGCGCAGCGCGAGAAGCTGCGGGAGTGGAACGCGCTGGACTGGCACCTGTACCAGTCCTTCAACCGCAGCTTCTGGGAGGACGTGCAGCGCTTCGGGCCGGAGCGCATGGACCAGGAGGTGGCGCTGCTGCGGGCGCGGCGGGACCAGCTGGCCGGCGTCTGCCTGCTCAAAGCCGGGGCCCGTGGAGGCGCACCACATCGGGAACGAAGACATCCGGCCGTACCAGTGCGGCTCGGTGCGGGTCCTGGGCTACGAGCTGCGGCCGGGCCTGGACAGCGCCACCACCGAGGCCTGCCTGCGCCTCATCCGACCGGAGATCCAGTACAAGGACCTGCTGGACGCTAAGCAGTTCCCCCGGTCTCAGCCCTCCATCAGGGAGCCGGCGAGGAAACTGGACGTTAATGGGACGATTGAAAAGTGCTAGGGTCACCCCGGAGTGCTGTGTGCCGCGGACAGTTGAGTTCTTACTAAAAAGGACGCCACTTTTGGGGGATACGATTATTACAATTTTTCCTTTTTCAGATATTATTGGGAATATGCTTCTGAATGATAGCACACGTCTTGTTACAGAGCCACATTCAGTCTTCGGAAGTTAGAATCTTTGATTTTCTAAATGACATTTACCATTCCTATTCCTCAACATAGGTTTTTTATATATTTGAAATGGGGAAATAACCGGGAATGATGCTTTATTTCTTTATTGCTTTGTATTATGTTGCTTACTGAACGTACCCCCGCTAAAAATAGAATGAGAATTAATCGCATAAGCATACTGTGAATTAGCCAAAGTCTCAGCGTTTTACTAGTCATATGCAAAGTAGAACGAGGTCGTCTGAACAATGAACATCTTTGTGAAGATATAAAATGGTTAATAAAGAGCCTCAAATGAGGTCCAGAATATAAACAATATGCCAAGACTAGCAAAAAGATAAACATATATGAAAACCGTAGCACTTGCCAAATACACAACACAACACACAACACAATCTTTTGTTGTTGTTGTAATGATCCATCAAGCAAGCATGATCATGGGAAGAGTGACCAGACCAGACAAAGATAATCCCACAGCTAAACAGAACGACAGGTTATTCATGGTAATTCCAGTTCTCCAACTGGTTCATTTGCAATCTTTGCCAAGCATGTAGCTGCTGAGTGTTCACATCACTTGAATACATAACCTCTAGACATGCCAGTAGATAGCTAGGAGGTCACCACGGTCCGGACCTCGGTTACTTTTTTTTAGAGCTAAAAATATTTTTGGGATATCTATAGATATTCTCTCTCTCTCTCTCTCTCTCTCTCTCTCCTCTCTCTCTCTCTCCTCCTCTCTCTCCTCTCCTTCTCTCTCCCTCTCCTTCCCCTCCTCTCTCACTCTCTCTCTCCTCCTCATCCTCCGCATCTCCTCTCTCTCATCTCTTTTTTTTTTGCTGTAATGATCAATCAAGCAAGCATGATCATGGGAAGACTGAAGAAGAATGAAGAAAAACGGGTTATATAGGAACAAGGGGAGTGGAGGAGTTAATAACGTTATGTAGTGCGTCTTCATATAGGGCTTAGAGATTAATCCTATATGAGGCTTCATATACATTCTCTATCTAGGGCACTGGAATGAGAGATTACATGGGGTCAAGCATGTAAACTCGTATTTTGATGGTTGTTCTATTATGATTCCACACACAATATCCTGTAATGACAAGGTAACACGCATGCCATTTGCCCAGCTGTCACTCACAGGCACTTCCCATCGAACCACTCAGCTGTCACCAATCTCTGAGCACCTTAACGGAACCGTGCATGTCACTGCATGCACGTATCCTACAGATGTTAAAGGGCCCTATTTAAGCACCATGGGTGAATATGATTAGCCCATAACAAGCTGTTTCAAAATCTGCCCTGTGATATATATGACATTACAACTTGGATTGACCACCCGGATGTTTGATGATCATATAAACCTACCAGTTCCTGGTAGACTGATTGTCGCATAATACATCTGGTTGGACACACTCACCTTGTGATTTAACTATCTCACAGAGCGTGCCGATTTTAAACGGCCACGTGATGCCGTTTAACACTCAACTAGGGCCCTTTAAGAGTCATGGCCCGACATTAAATTAAACTCAACCCCTGCAAATCATCTTCATTCCTGCATTCAATTCATCTTTGCTCGTCATCTCATTCCATCTCCCGTCGGTTTATCCAAATCATATACAAAGAAGAAAAACCGTAGCTTGTGTACGAGACCCAGCCAAAGGAGACCATCCCATGGGTGGCCCGCGAGTCGTTCCACCTACCCAGCATGCTCTCTGTCTTGAAGGAGCCGAAGTTAGTAGGCTATATATGAGACTTTCATCTGCGGGTCATCAGGTAAGCCATTATAAACAAAAACAAACAAACTAGCCCTTGGTAGCTAGGTGAGATTGAGCTCATAGTGCGCGGCCATCTTGTTGTCCACTAGCTCTGCCAAGGCCTTAGTGTTCTCCATGTGTCTGCCCTGACGACAACGCAAAGGTGTTAATGACAGTCAACAGAAAACATTAAGATTGATGCTTCACAACACAAGATTCAGAAATACGTTCCCAGCTATATACTCCAGTGATTCTATCAAGTAAAAAGAAGAGCACAAGCCGGCATAACAATAGATTTGTTAGAAATTCATTTCTTCAAATAAATACATGCAATTATGCTGTCGCGCTTTAAAACGTAGTAAACCAAATTTATAGTTTCCTTCCAGCATACTTCTTATATCGCACCCGTATTTCACCCAGTGTGGCGCACAGAGAGACGGCATCAATCTGGTCTGCCAGGGTCTCTCCAGTGTCTTCCTTTTGTCCTGCCTGTGGGGCTGACTCTGGAAAGCCCCAGGACGTCACAGGTGAACACCTTATCAGAAAGAGGGCAGGAGTGTCACTGGGTCTCATTGGAGTCCAACCAGAAAGCTCAGTTTTCAGGAGGAATCTATTAAATCCTTCCTGAAAGATTGATAAAGATCTGCACTGTATTGCAAAAAGACAAAGCTAATTAGAAGGATAAACCCAAAAACTTCCTAGTGGTTCTGAGCTGTGTGCCGTTGCTGTATTATTAGTATTTTCGTCTGGCTTTAAAATAATTGAATAAATGTATGGTCATCTCATGATATATTTGTTCTTTCTAATGAGCGTTTCACAATGACTATCAGTTGGGCCTCGGATTTGGTGGTAATGGAGTTTTGAATATGGGCGCAGCCGTAAATCGTCTACAAATTGAAGCAGATCAGACTCACAAACGAAGTGACGCCATCGCTCTCTTCCCTCCTTCCATTCCGGTTGAAGGTAAGCAAATATAGATGATACTCAAAAACCTTACGTGCAGATGTGTTGAATATGTAATGGATTTCATATTTGAACATCATTATTCATTCTATGCTTTCCCTTGGCCATTGTTTATAAATTCAGAAGAATGTGGCGTCCCTTGTTCGCTGTGAACTGAAACTTCCCCTCTAGTGCTGACTGCTCCTATAATTTGTTACAAGTTGGTAGAGGCTGTTTACAGGCTCGAGGCCAGACGAATCAGCAGACAGAAATAAAAATAAAATATATAGTATCAAGAAAGTTCTCGTTAACGAAACCTCATGACGCTCTTATGATTCTACTTCCGTTCGGCAATTGGGGCCAGATTTTGATAACAGAGTTGCCCAGTTGGTGACGTATGGTTTACTAGTTGAACGTTGTGTACTGGTAAACCAGCTCTAGATAAGGCAAGAGTAGCCTTCCATTCAGTGGCCCTACATGTGATACTCATAAGTAAAAGCCAAAGGATAGTAGGTGATAGGCTACAAGGAAATAAAGGCGTGCAAACTTGAACTGATCCTACTAAGTTCTGTTTAGTTCTGACTGGTTAAAAAAATCCTGCTGTAGCCCAAGGCAAGATTGAGTTTTGCACCCCCCATTCCCATAGCGAGCGGAGTGTTACCCGGTTAATTGACATTACTATACTAAACATCACTGAACCCACATGTTAACTGATTTACCTTAACTTTGCTTAGCAGTTTTTTCCCCAACTTATAGCTCTACTACGTTGCAATAAGCAATGTGTGATGCCATGGACAACAAACAACAGAAAAGTTACAGAACAATTTTTTTAATCTATTTTAAATAACTTGTATACATGCATAAACACATCAACGTACATAAACAACCTCCATGCATAAATTAAAGATGCTCAAGAATATTTTTACATGAAATTAAAGGATCAAGTCTAATAATTGCACGTACAAACATGCTTAAAACGAATGATCAAGGATATTTAACAAATGAGTGGCACCAATATTAGGTGATGCAAAAAACTATTTAGTTTGACACTATAACTGTACGTTCACACCAAAAGCTGTAAAAGATGCAAAATCGCAGAATAGCTCAAAACGCAACGCTGTCCAAAATATTTACAGCTCATATCGCTCTTGCGATTTTGCTTTTCCATTTAAAGGAGCCGCGCTTTTTGCCTGCACGATCGTAGTTGTAGGCAAGTGCAGCTGCTGATGCCGAGCCACAAAAACACAAGATAATCATAAGTTTGGTCAATAGAAAAAGTGTGTGTGTGTGTAGTATTGTTTATTATGGAAAAGGTCAGCTGAACGGGAGCATTTGTGCAAGGCAGGACACACGGCAAACTGACAAATTAGAAATATTTTTTTGTGCAGTATCTCCCGCTTCTGAAATGCGGGCACATCTCCACCCACCGCTCGTCCGCTGGTTTCCATCAGCGTTCCACTCTGCGACCATCCATTTTGCGTAATGCGGATTGCGTATGCCCTCATGCATTGTTTGAAATCATATGCTGGATGCTTTATTCTTTCTATGTGTGGTGATCGTGTTAATGATCGGGCTCTAATAAGACCCACGTTGGCTATGCAATCGCCGACAATACGTTGCCCTGCAATAGCGGCAATTATTCTCTCACGCACTATGATGAAGGAACAAATGTGTGGTAGGAACTAGGAACTAAAGTTCTCGCGTATGTTTACTGGACCCACGCCGCGAGAGACATCTACATTCCGATTTGCTGGCGGTCATTTACAGCCGAAACGCTACTAGCTCATTTGCATAGAGTTGAGCTGTTTTCAACTCTCATTTACAGCTTTACAGCTTTAAAGCTATCGCTCAGTGTTTTATCGCTCCTATCACTTTATCGCTCATGTCTAATATAAAGTGAATGGGCGTTATCGCTCAAAACGCTTTTCGCTTTGGTCGTGAACGCACAGTAATGGCTGAGGTCACTTAACTCTATACTGGCTTTCTTTTCTTCTTCCTTTTTGCGTTTTTGTCCCTGCATTCCAGAGGGTTTAAACTCTGCATTTTGAGAATCAATATTATGTATGTCAAGCATGACGATTATGTAGTGTGTAAGCTTTACTTGACTCTTTCAGTGAGTATACTTAATAAGTAGGCTTGTGGCTAATCATGTTGAAAGAGGTACGGAATAAAAAACGTAAGGGTTACGAATGCATACAGTTGCTTGTTCTCTGTGGCAAAACTACTCTATCAACCGCAAAGCAGGGCCCCAAAATTATCCTGCTTAGGGCCCCAAGGGGTTCAGGGCCGGCCCTGCGTTGAGATATGCTGAAACCCTCCACATTCCACCGTAGTCTCGTGGACAGAGGTGCCGGAACTATAACCCAGCACTACAACGGCCTTCATGTCCCGGAAAATGTATTGGAAAACAAATCCTTTTCTCTCTCTAAATGAGTACCTGGGCCCCACACCCACTGACGACTACACCACACACAAACCACACACACCACGACACCACCCACACACACACACACCACACCACACACACAACACACCACACACACACAACCACCACCCACACACACAACAACACACCCACCCACACACACACACCACCACACCACACACACACACACACAACACACACACACCCACACAACACAAACTGCCATAACATTATTATTCTCCACAAATGCCAGAAGAATGACAGCTTGACTTTAGAAGCTTCACCAGTTCTGCCTCCAGGTGGCAGCATTGCGACCGATAGGAGGACTGGCTTGTCTTGGTGATTCTGGGTGGTGGGTGTGCTCGTATAAAATCCCAGCTTTGCTGCGGTGGGTCCAGTCCGGTTGGACACAGAGAACTACAGAGAGCAACGCGGATGACGAGGGAGAGAAGGAAGGGGGACTGAGTGAAAAAAAGGTCGGTGTAAAAGGAGTGGATCAAGCCGGCTGAAAGGAGAACAGCGGGTGAGAACTTGTAGTATAGCACTGCTGATCCAAATTGCACGGATTCTTCAGAACCCAAAAAGGGATGTTTCTTTGTTTACTTTTCGCAAAGTTTATGCTTCTGTAATTGGACCGTGCAGTTTACACAGACTTCCGGGCTACTTGCCAGGCTGACCGGTGGAGTCGAGCGGCACACACACGCTCTTCTCTGAGGCATGATGAGATGAAACCTCTACAGAGCCACTTCACTTTTGGAAGGAAGTTCCCGCCGAGTGGCCAAACAGCAGCACGAAATCCGAGGTGAGCGGACGAACCCTCCTAACGTCTCTGATCCCGCCCCAGTCGCATATCCTCACTGGGTCTGCAGTGCACCCCTGCGTGATGGATGCCGACCCACCCATGCTTGGAAACTGACCTGCTGCACAGGGTTGTGTCCATGCTCACTGAATCAGTCAAGTATACGGTGCACTGCTATGCTTCTGTTGATTTAACACAGATCTTGATAGGTTTGAATGTATCACTTATGTTGTCGAGGGTTAAGGAAGCCCAAATGTCTCTTCAAGACAGTCCCTGTGAAACCCCCTGTTGATAAGGACAAAATAGTCAAGATCCCGAAATAAATTACACTTTGGCAGACCTTACGGTCCGACATTCGGTGAACCTCTCCACCGGGGGAGGGGTGGATAATCTTGTTTTGTAGACCCAATTGTGTTGAGGATCATGACATAGACACTGGGTTTAATGGGCTAGTTATCCCGGGTTAGCCTAGTTTGGCAGGTTTCTAATTAGCATGGTACTAGGAAAGGCTGATGAGTGACACCGATCTAATAGCTGCAATGCCATCTTAACAGACACTTTGGTAACAGAGATAACTACCGTGAAGACCCTAGAAGATGAGGATAGCTGTGTCCTGTGAACGCAGCCCTTACACTACAGTGTGTGGGCACATGAACCTTTTTGTTGGTGAAGTCTGAGCTTTATAGGGTGGGATATATGCCTGTAAAAGATCTGCATGACTTCATATGTGGCCACAAGTTCAGTGGGTCTG
The DNA here is from genome assembly GCF_026213295.1 of Gadus chalcogrammus. Taxonomy (NCBI): domain Eukaryota; kingdom Metazoa; phylum Chordata; class Actinopteri; order Gadiformes; family Gadidae; genus Gadus; species Gadus chalcogrammus. The sequence goes on along the minus strand of NC_079428.1, from coordinate 4,623,722 downwards.
GCACAGTGCCACTGGTGGCAGGGGCAACGGTGACAACCCGTTCACTGCAGGTTCAAGCGCTAGTTGGCCTTCAGCCCCATCCTTCAGCTCAGGAACAGTTTGCACCTGTTTAGCAGGTGTGCTGGTGTTCCCACTGAAGATGAGGTGATAGCTTTAAAAAAGAAAAAAAAACGCCCCATCAGCAAAGACATAAAAAATTGTTTTTTTTAGAACGTTTCCCAAAACCATGAAGGCCGGACGCACGGTGGCAGCCATTTATATGGTCTTTGTTTCGCCGCGGGCTAGCTTTCCGGTAGCGAACAATGGCGAAACAGCGAGAGAGAGGATAATATTTGGGAGCAGTTGAAGGAGAGGCCAGCTGCTTGGGAAGCGTCACGCTGGGATCCCTGCGCCGGGAATGCATCTGTATCTGGCACCAGTGTTACTCATCAGGCCAGAATCCTCGAGGGCAGCCCTCGCTGTACCGTACTGCACTGTGCTGTAGCGCAGTGCCGAGTTATCGTGTTATAGCAGCACTTTGACACAGCCGTTTAAGCAGGAGACATCTGTCGGTTGGAAGGGGTACGATTCAATGGGTGTTTTGAGTCGACGATGCTCTGAATGCTGAGAATGCGAAACGGCCTTGACTTGGAGAAGGGAATCCGACCTTCAGAGTTGTTGATGTGTAAGTGAAAGTGATCTCATGAAGGATGACTTGAGTTGAGTTCCTGAGTTGGTACCTCAGAGTTGCATTGGATCCCCTGGCACAGCATGCTAGCCAGTGGTGCACCCAGTGCAGACTTTTTTTAAACTAATTCATATGATTACAATAAAAAGTTGCACAGATTAAGTAATGTTGATTTGATTGTGATTGCGTACACAAATGGGACGCCAAGCTTTATCACAGTCTGTACCGTCATTGGAAACAAGTTTACAAGATGCAACAGTTGAAATGCACGGCTCCTCAAAAGCCTTATAGATCGGATACCTATCTCTCTCGCTCTCTCTCCCCCTTCTCTCCCCCCTCCCTCCACCTCCATTTGAGTAAACTCACTCACCCCTCCGGTCATCCGCACTCTCCCATTCCGCCTAGATTGCCCGTCGCCCAAGCGGTCGCTATTGTTTCCCCCACAATGCTTCACTTTCACTGGCCTGGCACGAGGTTGGCTAGTGCACGGCTCTCAGGTGATGCCTCATTCAGAGAGGTGCGGAGCGAGAGAGAGGCCGGGAGAAAGAGAGCGATAGAAGGAGGGAGACGTACAATACAAACACTGCGATGGAGTACGCACATTGCCTGGGTCCTCACGTTTCGTCCGACAGAGAGCTCATTCTCCGCGGCCCATCTTATGTGTCCCTGCTCATTGTCCACCTCTCCTCCCACTGGCCGCTTTATAACATCCTGTTTGAACGTTTTTCTTTTCCTTGAATTGGCTTCATCAGATTTCATTCAAATGAGGGCCCTCAGAGACTGCCATAGAGGGCCTATGAAGGTGAACCCGGGTACGAGTGCCACGGGGCTCTCTGAGACCAGACCCACAGGGCAGGACCGGGATAGAAAGGAAAAGGGGGGGGAAATCCGTCCGCACAAAGTGGTGCCGAATTATAACCCAGCAGCACCGCTGCAGTCCTTGCCGAACATGTATCAGAAAACAAATCATTTTCTCTCTCTAAATGGGTTCCTGGGCACAACACACAGACACACACACTCCGAGGGTCCGACAATTTTTACATTGACATTAACATTTAGGGGATATTGCTGACGCTGACATCCAAAGTGACTTCATTCACACAACGACGGCGGAGGCAACCACGCAGGGTGACAGCCAGCTGATTGGGAGCAGGCAGGGTGAGGAGTCATGCTCTGGGCCACTTTTACATCCAGCCAGGAGGAGCGGGGATCGAATCGGCAAACCTTCCGGTTCACAGCCAACCCGCTCTACCTCCTGAGCTACTGTCGCCCCCATTCTGCTGCTATAACGGTCAACCACGGCGCAGTTTTCCCCGTCGTCTTCCTTCCTTCGCGAGCCGTGTGTGTGTGTGTGCGCTCCAGTGAAACGTCCCCGGGGCGGACAGAATGGGAACGCGGCCTCAGAAAATGTGGAACGGCCGCGTTCCAAACGTCCCGTCGTGAGATGAGAGCAGCTGTGGACGAAGACAGGCTAGGCCCCGTACCTCTGCGTTGGCTAGCCAAGTGCTAATTAGTCACACAAAGGCAGCTAGGCTGAATGAGCGGAGTGAATTGAGGAGACTCTATTGGGGGGAAACGGAATGTTGGCAGGCAGTTGAAATATCGGATTGCGTCAATCTTTGACAACACTTCTTCTTCTTCCCCCGACGGGGAATGTTGTCTGGTCTTCGTGTAGTTGAGCGGTTAAATGGCAATGAACGCATTAAAAACAAAGAAAGATTGTTGGCCGGGCTCAGTGCGATGCACTGTGTGCGACCACATGAGCTTTCGCCGTTTGACCTTCTGAAAGAGCGGCGAGTAAGGGTTGGAATGTGGTGTGTTCCTCCCGACCAGATCACCACCACATGACCTGTGTTTTTTTTTTTTCCCTGGGACCGGATCTCAACTTGCCCCTGGATTCATCCTCCAATTGGCCACATGTGCATTTCACCGCCCTTCCAGCTGTCATCGGAACCGCATGAGACGCCATTTTGTTTTTTTCACTCTTCTCCCCTTTGATTGTTAATCAAGTGGTAGCGCGACCGAGCGTGTACGACCCAACCACTGAGCACTGAGCGTCATTTGTGGGACTTCATCGTCGCTACTGAACAAGGGGGGGGGGGCGAACAAAAGACTTAACTATCAGAAGGGGTTTGAGAGGAGTGACTAGGGACCGGTCAAGCAGGGAGGTGGTGGTGGTGGTGTTGAGGGTGTGTGTGTGTGGGGGGGGGTAGTTAATCTGAGCAGCTGGCCGACTGGCAGGGGGAGGGGAGCCAGGTGGCTTAGCCTTGTCTTAAGAGCCCGCGTTCGTTAAGACGCTTCGGTGCTAAATATAGTCTGGTGTGAGTACCTTGCGTGCTGCATCAGAGACAATGGCTGCGTCTCCTCCAGGTGACTCACAACAGACAATTAGCCACCTCGGTGATTTTGCCTGTTTATAAATCACAACCCATGCATTTTCCTATGTCGAGAGACGTGTGCGTGTGCGCTGTGCGTGTGCGTGTGTGTGTGCGTGTGCTTGTGCGTGTGCGTGTGTGTGTGTGTGTGGGGTAGAGGAACCAGGTGATTTGCATAGCAGACGCTATCTCGGAACAACGCCGACAGCGGGCCGTGACAAGGCTTAACGGTGCTGCTGCTGTTGGTTTTGACGGAGGGCTGTTGACAGCGGGCCGGCCAATAGGAGGCCTGCAGGGGCAAGGCGTGAGGAAGGCAAGGATTCAAGAAAATATTCAAATGAAAAATCGTCGATGACAAAAGATGAGCCTGTTTACAAACAAGTCTAGATTTACACAAAGCGAGACATTGTTTTGCTTTTTGGCTAAACTTGAATATGAAACATATTTGAAAGACCCATTAGATGACTAATTAACTAATAAAGAAAGTAAAATGTTGAATGATAGCTGTGACTCATTAAAATTACATGGTTAAATAGAACATATATTCATTTGTGTATATTTAATATAGGAAAATTGTATTCCATAGGAAGGTTCAGGTGTCAGTTTGAACATTGACAGATGAGTTGTATGCCAACCGTTCTTGTTAAATGTTAAATGAGGCTTTGGGGTGAAAACATCAAAGTGGAACTGGTTCTACTCCATGAACACAGCTGTTGACCTGAATAAATAATCGTTTATGTTTGCTGATTTGAAGTTGTTGCTTTGACGTGCTAAACCATTAGCCCTGTACACAGTCAAGCTTTTGTTGTTTGATTTTAGGTGTAATCCAACCACCATCTACCAATCATTTTTGGTGACTATGTTGCAGAATGTTACAGAAGTCACCCTGCTTCACTCGCCACAATTTCTGAGAAAGACATTTTCTTATGGGTCATGAACCTAATTTGTGAGAAACACAGCCTACTTCTGCCTCTGTTTGAATATAAAAAGGTCTACTTATTCCTTCCTACTTTGTTAAAATTAAGGGGTTAAGGTGAAAACTAGGAGCAATTGGTATTAGCTGTAATAAAGTGGGGGAAAAGCTTGGTCTAAACTTGACCCTTATTAGGCAGGGTAGGCCTAATTGAGCCGTTACATGAACCTAAAACAATTAAGGATTGTTGTTATATAACCTCGCAGGGTTATACACCACAACACTAGCCATGTGAATGGCCCACTTGTGTTCTCCCACAAGGCCTTTGTTGTGGGGGGCTATATGTGAAAGATGCACCACCGCACAACCGTTTTCACATTCTGTCCTCCGAAAATGTACACTCCAGCCTGTCAATTGCAACGGTTATTTTTAATACCTGGATAACACGGATAAAACATTTTAATTAGCTCTCATATCTATTTTTCAAAACATCCCCTGCTCGTCTCGACGCAAGCGCACAATAAGCAGCGCACAAGCAAATCAGCCACAGGCTAGACGGCTGACGTCAGAGCGCGACTGAACGCAGAGCCCGCGTGCAATCCCAGCTTTTTTCCCCCCTTTTCCCCCTCTAGCGTCCGACGTCCCGTGCACAATGAATACGCTCGTGCTCAGCGATGCGTCTTGAATATAGACTCAGCAGCAGCAGAGTCTATATATATACCTACATTTGCTCGAGGAGCTGCGTTTGAGCCTGCGAGGGAGCGTTGTAGAGAGAGAGAGGGAGGGAGGGTGTGGAGGGGAGAAAACACGGCCATTCCCATCCCTTCTCGCGATATGGGAATGTAGTCCGGTGCCTTTATAACGTCGGCGGATTCTGTGCCTCATAAAGAGACCTTCCGAGATGCACCGTGGGCTCATCGCTGCCGCCGCCAACCGCAGCAGCAGCAGCAGCCCTACAAGGAGGAGCCCCGTATCTGATTGCGGACCGGTTCCGCCGCTATGGTGTTCAGACGGAGAACAAGGTAGGCGAGGAAAATAAGATCCGTCCCCCATCCGATCCCATGCTCAAGGCGTTTGTTCCTTTCAAAACGGTGCCGTTCTTGAACCGTGGCGTCGGGACACAAGGGGGGATATGTCACGTAGAATCGGGACGTTTTCGGAACAGTGATTTCAGGCCGTCGATTTGGGGAGAGGATTCGAGCGAAAACTATTTGTGTGTGTGTGTGTGTGCGCGTGTGTGTGTGTGAGTGATAAATAGGCAATTGTTCTTCTCTGCGGGTTTAATATCGCTCCCGCCCACAGATATAAGGGAAGGTACGCAGCCACACGGGTGGAATAGCTTCTGAAGACGTGAACCTAGTTGTTTACCAAGGGAATCAGAGGTGGACACCTCACTGCCACTCTCACGTCAGAATGACATGGGGAAGCGTTTCGATTCTGAGAGAACTTCCTTTTCTATTGATGTGGTTTTGCATAGACCTTTGTCCCTTTTTGTATGTTTTTCTGTCTGGCTGTCTGTCTGTCTCCTTTTTTCAACCATCGATTCATACAAAGCTATAAGAAAACCTTCTTTTGTTTTTCTTTTGTTCTTTTTTAAATGGATTTCTATTCTATTGTACAGACACATGCTAATAAATGGCTGCTCCTCTTTCCTCCACCCTCCCCCTGTTCGTGGCACATCTGCCCTGCCAGGAGGATGTGCGGGCTGGGCTGCTACCGGCCAGGGCCCTGTGGCTGTGGAAAGCCCTCCTGGTGTTTGTTGCCATCGCCTTCGCCGGGCAACTCATGGGTCTCATTTTCAACAAGAGGTAAGAGAAACATGCACACACTCGCGCACACATGTATATGAACAAGCACACACAACCACGCATATGAACATGCTTGCACACGTGCACATAGCAACATTCATACCCACGCATATGAACATGCATACACATGCACACGCATACACACACGCATAAGAACATGCACACACACACATGCACACACGCATATGAACATGCATGCACGCACGCATGCATACATGCACATATGAACATGCATGCACACATATATACACACCCACACTCTGACTCCAACACACATAAGAAATAACATCTTTGAAAAATTAGTGGTGTCAAATGTCCTGAACAATTTATCGCTGGATATTGGCACGAGTCTGTTGAGTTCTTCAGGCTTAATATCCAAATAACCTGCGACTTGTACAGTGCATCACGACGGTGTGATGCCGGCAAACATTTCTCTCCATTTAACATGTTTTATTCATGCGGCGTGTTTAATGCAGCGGGTACTTTAGGCCATGTCTGTGTTCACTTCAAACCATCGCCAGTATATAAAGGCAATGGAACGACTCCCTTTGCACGTATCACCATGACAACCTTTTGCCCGGCTGCACCAAGCCACGCAGCGCTTCTCCGTCGCAATTACGCTCCCAATCCATCATCAATCTCACTTTCAGCGCGTGATTAAGGCTGGCTTTTAGAGCCTGCCATTAACGAGGACTTTCCTAATGAACCAGACAGAGTTTGAGTGACCCTAAATCCAGCAAAATGTAAAACTGCTGTTCTGTAAAACGGGTTCAAACCCCCCCACCACTAACCGCCTTGCACTGACGCAAACCAGAGTCCAGAGTTATGTTTAGAATCGATCTGCTTTCTAGAAAAAGATCCCAGTGAGTGGCATGCACTGTGTTCTGTGTATTGGTAGGTTTTCTTAAACATTCCACCAAACCAGTTCTTTGCAGATTCATTCCAAGTTAAACAGCAAACTGCATCAACATACTTCTTGCATGAGGTGGTCGATTGGACCTAGTTTAAGTTCTTATCATCTTCGAGGAGGTATACAACTAAAAGCTTTGCTACGGCGGAACTCGTCGCTTCGACGTAACCCCCGATAAGATAAGGATTGTATTGTTTCTGTAAACAAAAACTGAACAATTTATATAGAGGCTGTTAAAGTGGGTAAAACAAAACAGTGAGATAAGGAAGGAAAAGCCTTTTCATTAATTTCAATTTGCCATGCAGCTTCTATAGAAGACTTGCATGTTTAGCTTTCCATCCAGGGTTGTTTTTTTTCCCCCCTGAAAATGCAATTGAATACGTGCAATCCAGATTTTGAACCAGATGTTGCCAGGATGGCCCATTGTTCTTCAGTGTAGAGACCCGCCTTCGCGGGGTCCATAGGAATGTCTTATGTGCACATTGCTCCAGGGGGCTGTGAGCCTCTATTGGGGCATGGCTCTCGATCACGGTTTGGATGACCGAGACTTTGGATTCCAAAGCCACACCTTCCTCTGACTAATGATTCATCGGACTGCGTCCCCTGGGTTCCCGTACTCCTCCTCCTTTTGTTCGCCTCGTTGTTTCTCTGCTTTTCTGTCGACTCGCACTCTTCTCCTCTTTCTCTCTCTCTCTCTCTCTCTCTCTCTCTCTCTCTCTCTCTCTCTCTCTCTCTCTCTCTCTCTCTCTCTCTCTCTCTCTCTCTCTCTCTCTCGCTTTCTCACTGGCTTCTCTCCCTCCCTCCCTCCACTTCCACGTGTCTAGCCCCTTCCCCCATTATATTCTCTTTTCTTGCCCTTTCTTCTTTTATCCCCCACTCTCCCTTACTCTCCCGCTCACTCGGAACACACACACAGACATGGACAGACACACACTCTGGGTTCCCCTGTAAACATCTGGGAGCTTTCTCTTCACTGAGGCTCCCCAGATTTAGTTTTCCTTTTTTTTTTCCCTCCTGCACCAGTCTGAGAGCTAGGCTCCGACGGTCTGGAGAGACTGGGGTTAATCATGTGTGCACGCGTAAACACCAGCTCACATTCAACGTGACCTATCTAAATCGCCGGCCAGATGTCAAAGCAAAGTGTAACTTTGTTACCGTGTGTGTGAAAGTAACAACGCTTTGGGGGGATTCGTACCGCTGTGATTATTTAGTGTAACCAAAGGCTTTGAATAGGTTCAGCAAGTTGCAGGAAATGTTGCTTAGTTGACCAGGGTTTGCATGTGCCGTGATTCACCGAGGCTCTCGCTCTGTCTGTTGTTTACTCTTGACCACGGAGGTTTGTGTATATTTATATACATGTACCGACTCCCACTTTGCCACAGACGGGCTTGCCAAACCAAGTGGATCACAGTGTCCTTGCGTCCGGGCTCACCGATTCGCTCTCTCCCTCCTCTCCCCCGTTCAGCAGCGTCCAGCCGGCTACGCGCCTGCTGTTCTACGCCTCCGACGTCCAGGGGCCCCCGTTGGGCTCCTGCCGGCCCCACACCCACCTCATGTTCCTGAAGACCCACAAGACGGCCAGCAGCACGGTCCTCAACATGCTCTACCGCTTCGGCGAGGAGCACGGCCTCCGCTTCGCCCTGCCGATGGGCTACCAGCTGGGGTACCCCCTGCTGTTCAACGCCCACCGGGTCAAAGGTTACCAGGGGCCCCGAGTCCTGGACTTCGACATCATGGGAAACCACATGAGGTTCAATAAGCCTGAGGTATGTTCCCCCGGATCAGAGGCAGAAGTGCCTTGGAAAAGAAAGTGTTTCATTCGTTTCCCCCACCCCCCTCATTTTTAGGGCTGGGTTGAAATTGCACATTACCTCAGTGAGATTGGCCTAGGGCAGTAATGATGACGACGCCCTCGGTGGTACGAAACTTTGTATTTTTATGAAACAAGTTAAACTGCATAGTGATACATTGCTGCATACTCATGTTTCTGAAATTGTAGGCATACATATCGAGGCGTATTGTTTTAAATCCCTGTTGATTCTTGTAGCAACTAAACACTCCACCTCCTAATGCCTTGTTCCGTCTGTTCTGTTTTGGTTTTTATGAATGCATGCACATGCAGGCCTACTGTCAAGGTCAGAGTGGTCGGCACACATGTTTTTATCTGACCAAGCAGTAGCTTTCACCCTGTGGTGGCTGAGCCAATAGAGCGAATGGCACGCTTGGCCCTGAACAGTTAAGCTTTACAAACAAGTGGGGATGGAGAACATGATTAGGTGCTCGGACAGGGTCATGGAAGATCAAACCTGGAGTCTGTAGCCTTGCAGAGACTGGGCTTTCCATCAGCAGAAACGCAGTGTTGCAGAGAAAGTAGCCCGATGGGGATACTTGTATTACGAAGCAGATACCACAGTGAAGTAAAAGTTTTTTTCTTTTTTTTGTTAAATGAGATGCTTAAAAGTAGGTGAATATACAGCCAGAGAAGTGCCTGACTCAGCAGTTTTAAGGAAACTCAAATATTTCAAATGTGTTTTGGTGTATTTACATATATTAGTAGCCAAGTTGACTTCCTACTCACCCACTTGTTATTAATAGAAGCATTTGAAAGTAATCAAATCAATATTCACAAGCTTCTTACAGGCTTCTTGCGAGCCAATTATTTAGCCTTTAAACATCTTGGTCAAAGAGATGGGACATAAAAGTATCTTTCCAGTTGAAAATCAATATTCAAATCCGAAGCAGCATAAATCTAGCCTGATCTCTGAAATCAATTCGCAAATGCATCTTAGTCTGGAAAGTCTCGGTGCATTAAGGATTTCCACGGGGCTTAATCAACGTGCTCGGAGAAATGCCTCGGGACGCAACGGGACGGAGCTACAATCAGAATAATCAGTCAGTTTGACGAAAAACCCATGCGGCCTGACTAACCGAGAGCCTTCCCCCCCCCCCCCACCCCCCCGTTTCCCTCAGGTAGAGAAGGTGATGCCTGAGGACACCTTCTACTTCTCCATCGTCCGGGACCCCGTGGCCCTGACGGAGTCCTCCTTCGCCTACTACAAGGAGGTGGCCCCGGCCTTCCGCAAGGCCAAGAGCCTGGGCGACTTCGCCGACAACCCCCGGCAGTACTACGATCCGCGCCTCCGCAACAACCACTACGCCCGCAACCTGCTGTGGTTCGACTTCGGCATGGACCACAACGCCAACTTCTCGGAGGGCCTGGCGCTGCGCGGCGAGGCCCTGGTGCGGCGGGCCTTCCGGCTCATCCTGGTGTCGGAGTACTACGACCAGTCCATGGTGCTGCTGCGGCACGCCCTCTGCTGGCCGCTGGACGCCGTGGTGTCCTTCAGCCTCAACGCCCGCCAGCAGAAGCCGCCGGGCGGGGCCGGGGGCGGCGGCGGCGGCGAGAGCTGGATGGACAAGGCGGCGGCGGCGGCGGTGGCGGCGGCGGTGGGCGTGCGGGGCGGGCGGCCGCCGATGCGGGCGCCGCCCGACCTGTCGCTGACGCCGGCGCAGCGCGAGAAGCTGCGGGAGTGGAACGCGCTGGACTGGCACCTGTACCAGGCCTTCAACCGCAGCTTCTGGGAGGACGTGCGGCGCTTCGGGCCGGAGCGCATGGACCAGGAGGTGGCGCTGCTGCGGGCGCGGCGGGACCAGCTGGCCCGCGTCTGCCTGCGCAACGGCGGGAGGCCCGTGGAGGCGCAGCGCATCAGGGACAAGGGCATCCGGCCCTTCCAGAGCGGCGTGGTGAAGATCCTGGGCTACGAGCTGCAGCCGGCCTGGACAACGGCACCACCGAGGCCTGCCTGCGCCTCATCCGGCCGGAGATCCAGTACAAGGACGTGCTGGACGCCAAGCAGTTCCCCCGGCCGCAGTTCGTCAAGGGGCCCCCGGGCCAGCGGCCCCGGGGCCCGGCGATGGCGGTCGGCGGGGGCTACGTGGGAGGGCGCCCCTTGTGGAACAGAGAGAGACTCCCCCAAGGAGCGGGAGAGGGGGCAGGGCCCCGGGGGGGTTGGACTATGGCGGCGGCGGAGAGGGAGTGGTTGGCGAGGCAAAACCAGACTTCGCTCCTACGAGCCGACGCCAAAGGGAGACTGAGATAGTGTGGGGGCGGGGGGGGGACCCCACGAGGCCCACGCTAGTTCAACTCCACCTTGTGCTGCTCTACCAGGACCTACCCTGCCGTACCTTACCGTATGCCTTTTAACTGGACCAACTGAAAAGGATTGCTTCTCCATTTGTTATATTTTAATGCGTTTGTCATTACGACGGGGGAAAGTTCCCGGTACGATTCCATTGCTGTGAAAGGGGTATGGCATTCCAGACTTCAGCAGACAGCTGATTTGTGTCATTTCCATGGTAGAGAATGTCTCATATTTCAAGTAGGTTTTTAAATTGGTCCCATTAACATCAACAAAATGTGAAATTGGAAAACCCAGACCAATTGTATTCTCTGTATTATTATTTGCTGTTCATTCGACTCACTCTGAGCCGAGTCTAATGAAACCTCAGAACAAATAGTTTCTTTATTTATTACAGTTATATGGCACAGTGTGAATCTTCAACCATCCAGTCGCTTTCACGCGATCGTTAATAGATAGTCCACGGCATGAAAAGGTGCAACAACAACAAAAAAGCATATCGATTTGGCTAAATGAAGCGGGAAACGCAACCCTTACTAATGACCAAGATCGAGACTGTTTGAATATCTTATACGGCTGTTCAAAAGAAAAGCGTTCAAGCTTTCATGTGCAACAGCCCGCTGCTGTTGGGACATGTTAGCGGGCCGTGCTGAGGTCAAATTTAGACGTGTGCTTGGCAACCCACGCTCATGGAGGACGGAGAGTGTTGGGATGTGGGAGAATAGATTGCGATTTCTGAAGAGGCCGCATGTCACATTAAAAAAAACAATTTTCTCGGCAAGCAAATGCGTTCTTGATGGGGAGGCGCCCGGGTATGTGGGAGACGGCGTGTGTGTGTTTTTGCAACAGGACTACACTGTGGATGAATTCCTTTTTATGTAATTATAATGATCCGTCCAACTATTTTCGAGGTAAACATAACAGGCAGTTTTTGCTGGGAGTTCCTAATTTTGGGGAATTGTTGGCTGTGGGTATCGGTTGCAGGGGAGACACGCTGTGTTATGAAACAGCTGGCCCTTGTTCTCCTGTGCATGTTATTTTGTACCTGTGCACACTTGCAAAAATCTCTCCTGCGTATTGGCTACCGCTCGTAGGCCTATCACATGGACGTGCATAAACTCGCACACAATGTGCAATAATGTGCGCACATTCATGCTAATGCCTCAACATTGACAGGCATGGCTTTTGATGTTGTTAAACCCAGTAGCTACTAACGCACCCTCCCACGACACTTTGCAACGCACACACCTCGCACGCTTTCTTTGTGTTACTCAGAACAAAATTGGGGGATACAACGGACTAAGCTGTCAACCAATGACCCTCAAATCTGGCAAAGACTGCTTCTGGCCAAAAGACACCCTATCTTCTTTCCTAAGCTAAATAGATAATGGTAAGATAGATAGTCTATACACTCCTTGTGAGAACACTGACCGTTATCTAAGGACAACTGCTGGTATTGCTTTGAAATTACATTTGCATTTCCATTTATCTTAATGTAACAACTTTTTTCCTTGTTTTAACTTATTCTGAAATGAACTAGTTGGAAATAAGTAATTGATGGTGACTATTGCTGTAGCTCTTCAATAACTATTGACTGATATATCTAATGAACAAGAAGAGTTTAATTGTAATGTGCTACACATATTACTGCCTAATTATTAGTTCAGGGTTCAAAAGGAACCCTGGATAGATTTGACTATTTGACAATTCAAATAAATTGTTTTCCATGTTAGAGCAGTTTGATTGAGCGGTAAATCCGGCAGGTAAAAAGACAAAATTGTTAGTGACTTTAGACCCTGCCTGATCATGTGACGATCGATGGGGAACGTCGTCATGTCCTCAGTGGTTTCATTTTACAGTCCATGGGGCGGTGTCAGGTTAGCTCAATGTTACCAGCCAGCCTCTCAGACTCGTGTTCTCAATCCACGCCCCAGTGACAAACAATGTGCGCGATTGTTGCTTTTTTTTCATTGGAACCTGGCTATGCTCTAGCCGAGTTTCGAATTGGCAGTTGTTACAGAAAAGCGACTCATTGTAGTTTGATGTCTTTTTTGGCTTCATTGGCTATCTTTGTCATTTAACGGATGGTCGGTTTGTAAGTTAGTCATAGTTGCCGCTTGTCAGAAAGGTAGCGACGACAGCAGCATGAACAGATTAAAGAAAGGTATAGGAACAGAAGGATCCTGAATATTGAGAAAGTAACCTGTTAACTGAAAACTTGTTCTGAACACATGGGATACGTTGCTGAATGATTGGCCCATTTCACTTGATCGCACAGGGTTTAGTCTTAGTTTGTGTGTTCAAGATCCCATTCATTCATCCTGGTTTTTTAACTTTGATTGTGGTACGACTTACAACACAAACATAATAATAATAATATAATAATAATAATATTCTAATGCTTTGCCTTTTTTGCTTACAATGCAGTGTTATTTGTATTGGAAGATGGACTCACGGTTAGCTCACGTTGATTGAATATTCAGGTTTCAGCCGTCTGTTTTTGACGGTGGTTTTTCTCTTATATTCTGGCTTAAGTCTCATTGCAGAGGCGACGTTCCTTTTAAGTCAGAATAAAACTGCTAAGTGAATAGAAGGATCATTTTTATGCCTCACAATAGGGTCAACGGCAAAACCTATAGTTTCCGGTATTTATTATTGTAATTAACCTTTGTACATACTATATTTATTCTTTAAGGAATATGTCATGTGTGGGCGTGACAGTGGTACTTGGTGGGTTGTGTTACGGTTCAATGAAATGCACATTCATTATGTTAATAAAAAACATTTTCCAGCAGTATTTCCCCATATTTTATTTTGTGAACTTCAGGAAATTATAATTGAATGATTTATTTTATGCACAGAGGGACTGAGAAAATGTTTATTGGTCTGATTATGTTTTTGTTTTTTTTGGTTGATATTTAGGTATTTACAAGATTGTTTGTTTTAAACATTACTGTTAGTTGTATTCTTTCATTGGAATTTCTTCAATTGGTCAAAATATTAAATACATGTAATTAAAATAGGCATCGGCCATTTAATGAGAAAGATGGACCAATTGACCTTGGTATTATTAGTTGCAATTTAACATGCTGCCTATGATGATCACTAGTATTGATAACACATCTGACATGTCTTTATTTGTTGGCTATTATGTTATCCTTCCCCCGATTTAGCACTGAGTTGGACGTGTTTTAAAACCAAATGACTATCAGTGATAAGTACCTTTATAGTAACCTATACATGGGAGGACATGTCATATAACAGCCCCATTCTTCACATCAGCATCACAAGTGACTCGAACGTTGTTGTATAAGTTGCTGTCTATTTTGAATTGCCGCTCTGCTGCCCCTGTGCTCGATTAGCCACCTTACGACCTGCCCTCTTGTCAAAGAGAAGCAGAGCGAAAACAGTCGGGACTCAACCAAATATTGGAAGTTTGTCATTCATTCTACATATTTTATAATCGGCGATGGCTGTATGTTAAGAAGTAGTTATGTTTTTTTGACGGATGGATCCCAGAGCGAAAAGCGACCGCGTGCATGTTTTTACTTTTGAAGTTAGGGTGTGTCGTATCATCAAATGCGGCTAGGCGGAGAAGCTAACCAACCAGCCACCGGCACCTGCGCTATGGGTAGTGATGATAGAATCACAATGCGAGTACTTCATGTAATTTCCCCGCCGTCCGATCTCGGACCTATCCGACGCGGCCAAATTGCAGGAGCGTCCCCCCAGCGGAGGCACCTCTATCTCAGGCGAGACGGTGCAGTTCTGCTGCTGGTGCTGGCGGTTCATGGGAGGTGTGGATGAGAACATCTACCAAGGCTAGGCTGGAGAGAACTGGTGCGGTCTCTCTCGGCTGGGCCAGTGTGTCACTCTTGGCGAGCCGCAGCAACCTAGAACTCCAATCAAGTCAGTTTCAGCAAGACTTTCAGAGTAGTTGCAGCGAGGATGGGGAAGATGAGCAGTGCGAGATGGAAGAGGCGACCCGTGTCGGGTGGAAGAGAGCACCAAAGTTTTTAGACCTGAAAGCCTCTTCTCAATCACAACGTCGGACGGCAAGAACCGGACAGAAGAGTGTCATGTATTGCCCACATTGTGTCGATATGGTTATTATTTTATAGGTTCCGATATTATAACCTGAGTTGGTAAAAGGCGTTGATGTAACTTCAGAATGTAAAAAAAAAGGTATGGGTTTCATGTGTAGCTATTGAGATACAGCAGTACCAAATGGTCACGTGTAACAGGAAGTAGCACGCATAGTATATTGATACACTTCATCTGAAAGGTTACATTACACACACACACACACACACACACACACACACACACACACACACACACACACACACACACACACACACACACACATACAAACCATACTCACTTCCTTCCTGCATGAGATTAAAAAAATGACGATGACATCCAAAATGGAAATGTTTCGGCAATAGACTAATGACATTGGTGGTGTGTTTGTGTGACCACATCAGCCTTAACATTGAATTTGCGCAGCTTTGTCTACGTGCTCTTGTTTGTCGGTTGCTGCTATCAGCGGATACTGTGATCTTTGTTCCACAACAATTTATTGCACCCGAGAGATTGTGAAAGGAAAGCATAGGCATGCTTGCACCCTGTCCGTCAGATGTCTGCAGGCGGCGCCTGTGGCTGTTGGTTTGTGTGTGTGTGATTGAAGACGCAGCCAACTGACAATTCATCCAACTTCTATATCTTTTATCTATGTCTGGAGGTCGCATAAGTAGGCAGCTGGGACTTTCTCCCATGGGAAATCAGGGGGGGGCGAGGGTTAAAACTAGTTTCAGGTTTTGGCTAGCGTTGGTTTTCTTCAGTTGGAAGGGTCTATCTGAAGCTTCAATAATAACGGCTCGCTCCACACACTACATGGTGGGTTTTTGGCTCTATCTGCTTGTGTGCATTCGATACGACAGAATTCTCAAGCATCTTGGCAAAATAACTTGCTTCTTCATAAATCAACCAATGGGAGATCAGGCTAGTTCCTGTATCCAGGCGGAGGTCTATTTGCTACGGACAGCACAGCCCACACAGGTATCCCCTACTGTGGCACACTGGCCAACAGGGCGAGATGTTTGCACTCCGGCACATTAGACTCGTGTGTACAGGATTTCTTTCCTTGAGTGCTCAATGTCTCCTTCTTCTCTCTTCACTTCGACCTAGTCACCCTAGAGGCACCGGTGGTGGTGGACGATGAGGTTGTGTTCCCGCTGACCGTGTCCCTTGACAAGCTGCCGGTCAATACATTCAAAGCCAAGGTGTGTGTGTGTGTGTGTGTGTGTGTGTGTGTGGTGTGTGTGTGTGTGTGTGTGGTGTGTGTGTGTGTGTGTGTGTATGCACGTGGCAGGGGTGTGTGTGCTTGAGTTTTGCATAAATGGTAGGTGTCGGGTGTGTATGTTTAGTACCAACCTTGTGCATATAAAAGTACATAGCATTGGTGCTATGTGCAAACACACCCTCTGTAGATACAGGCACTTGTTTTTTTATTTGTGTGTGTGTGTGTGTGTGTCTGCGATCAGATCGTGGTGACGGTCTGGAAGGAGGAGCAGGAGAAGGTGGAGGTCAGGGAGCATGGGTACCTGAGGGTTCTGCAGCTCATGAGCCCCCTGCAGATCTTCGGACAGGACCTCGGCTCCTTCAAGGCCCAGGGTGGGGTCCCCATATACACAAACTCTATCTCTCCTCTCTCTCTCTCACTCTCACTCTCACCCTCACACTCACACTCACACATTTACAATCGCTGGCTCACTCACTCATGCTTTCTCAATTGCAGATTAAACAATGTTGATGAGAAAATCATGCATATAACAACCACGTAGGTGGTGTGCTGTTTATCCTGTCTCTGTTGATAATGTCTGAAGGAAATTGGCCCCTTTAATCTCGGATTCAATAATCGTTGTGTGGTGTATTTGCGACATGATTAAGTCTTTGATGAATTGCTATTTTAACAAGGTGTGTGTGTGGTCTGTATGTGTGGCGCGTGTGCTTGGGGGTTGTGGGGGGGTTTGCAGCCACCACACTGAGCGTATCTTCCTCCGCCCGCAGTCCATGCCAGCAGATGACTGTGTCGGGTAAACACCTGACAGTGCTCAAAGGTAAGAGGAAGACACATTTAACACAACAAACACACACAAGCCCTCCCCCTATAGGAAGTTCAGTCTATGGTGTCTCTCTCTCTCTCTCTGTCTCTGTCTCTGTCTCTGTCTCACTTTTCACCAATGAAAGTACACACAGTATCCAATAATGACCAACAAAACCATGTTTTTTAGAAACCTTTCCAATTCATTACGAAGAATAACACACGAATTGCATTTACGTAAATAAAGTTGATGTGTTTTGTTGGCACACTTTTTGGCAGCAACAACGAGTTGTTTCGAGTCCCTCCACACATGAAAGACAAGTTGCTTGTCACTCACTCCATATCCAGATAAAATCAATCAATCAACTGTCTAAACATAAATAAACACTGTTGTCAATTTGCAACCATGCTGGACTTGGTTGGATGTTAGAATAGTTTAGATGGAATTGTTTGGCTAGTTACATTCATTTCCTATTTAATCAAGCAAAGTGCAAGCACTGGCTCCCCCCCCCCACACAGTTCTAGTTGGGCGGTAATGTAATTATTGAGTTTGATTTAATTGCAGTCATGCGGACGGCATTTAATACATTTTACAAATGAAAAACGTCTGGTCCTCTTCCCCCTCACACAACACAACACACAAGCACGCAAGCAAGCATACGCACACACACCATTATCATCGGCTGTCAAATTAATATGAGGCTTCTTTGGTGATCCATGACAACAGCGTGCGCCACAATCATGTGATGGAATGGGGAATGTCTAAAGGGGCGCACAGCAACCGTCACGGTGGTCACATGCTGACAACAACCTTGTTTTTGAATGTGTCCTTTTTTTGATTCTTGATTCGTGATCGTATCGAACCACACCTTTTTTCTTCTATTAAGTCCAGTGCCCCCGCCCCAGAGAACAAAGCGTGGGTATACCCCAGCTCCGTGCCTGCTTGGAACTTGGAATGGAGAAAGCTAAGACTAGTATTTTGCTGCTATGCATCCTGCCTGGGTCATCATTGTCTCTATGGCTCTGGTTTCAATGGTGCTCTACCAATGTGGTGCAAGAGAGGCACATAATGAAAGTCACACAGAGAGTTTCAGTTCTCAGCACGCGCCCAATGTTACCCAGTGGAAATCATCAGGACAAAAAAAAGTAGAATTATGTTGTTGACGGGCAATGTTTTTTGGTACTCCAATAGCTTCATATTTTCAACTGACTGTATCCATATTTAATAAGGGCTTTATTTGTGTACATGGTTTGTGTGAGGCTGAGCTGCCTGCACACAGTGTGTCATGGTGCATGTTTCACCCCTCGCACCCCCTTGGTGTGTCAGCTGGGCAGAGTGGGCGAGTGTTTTGCTGCTGGGCATCCCATAATCATCAGTCTGCTCCGAACCTGCTCATCGCCAAACGGCTGGCCCAAAAGGGTGCTTCAGGATGTGTTGTTACACAGCTTTGTTGAAGCCTCGATTCTCATTTGTCGAATTATGACATTACCGAGTGTTGCTCTGGATACGATTCCCCAACCGTAGAATAGTACGGACAAATTTTGAAGCGGAAGCAGTAAAAAATTTTTTTGGAGGTTGTTTCATTTGGTGTCAAATGATATAATTCTTAAGTAAGTAGCTGTGTTTTAGGTGGGATAATGTACAGCAGGCCGATAATGTGAATTAAGCCCCTACAGGTTATCGAAGGACTTGGTCACGTCATCCTTTACTAAATGCATTATATAATTTTTGTTAATATCTATTATTTTTGTGGGATTTGTTCTTTAGGGACAGGACAGTCAAGACCTGTAGGGCAGTGGTGTTGAAGTGAGAGGCAATGACATGTTGGAATAGTGGAAAACACGGCGGAAGCGAACCTGGGTTGATACAGGACGTGCTGCCCTAGGTGTTGAGCAAACCAGCGGGTTGATTGGACCGCCCCACTGGGGACGTGTAATCATGTTCCATCCAGGGTCTCAGTTAGCCTGGCTAACACCAGACCTCCTCTCAATCTACATTGAGATGGGGTCTGGGAACCACACATTCATTTTCTCGTATTTTGGGCGTGGTTTACGATTGCCCGGAGCCGTTTACTGGGCGCTACGAATGTCTATCATATGAGTCTCTACGTAGCTCATAGCCATCAAAGCCTGTTGGTAGCAGGACAAAGACATCCTTCTTGGTAATGAAAGAGTTTAACGGCAAAAGTTGCTATTTTTCTATTTTTTTATTTGATATGTAAAGCAGAACATGGACAGCCGCGGTGGAAATCTTGTCCCCTAGGAAACCACAGCAATCATTCGGATAGACAATAGCGCCCACGTATATAAATATATATCTATATAAACACTAACAATGGTCGCCTGTCGCATTCTGCCGTCCCATTGTTTCCTGCCTTTGTCTACAAGCATGCCTCTTGTTTTTTATTCACTCGCTCACTCATACTTTCCGCCCGCCTCCGCAGTGCTGAACAGCAGCTCCCTGGAGGACCTGTGCATTCGGGACATGAAGATCCTCCCCAACTTCAACTCTTCCTACCTGCCCATGATGCCGGACGGCTCGGTCCTGGTCATGGACAACGTCTGGTTAGTCTCATGATTCCCTCGTTTAGGATTGATGTTTAGACAGCGTTTAGTTTGGCCCTCTTTTAGTCTGCAAATCAGATTTATCCACATTGTCTGCGTGTAGGGTAAAAAAAAAAAAATCAAATCAAATTTATTGTCATTTTGTTGATTGAACAACAAAACGAGAAGGCGTTTCTCACGGATAAGCAAGGATGAATCCATGTTACCTCAAATCAGATGACCCCATCCTTAAAGCTGCTTCAGATGTCCTTTCACGAGTCGAGGCAGGAAATTGAATTCATCTCGGTTTCCCCTGTGATTAATCTTCGGAAGTCATTTCTAATCTCCTTCCGTCTTGCGTTTATTTTTTTTTCCCTCTACCGAATGAGATTAAAAACGTACCAGATTGTTCTTGACATCTTAATGCGCAGAGTCAAAGTCTGTTGATACTAACGGACTCCCTCCGGCCTCCCCACGGTGTCTCCCCCCCCCCCCCCGGGCAGCCACCGCTCAGCCGAGGTCACCACGGCCTCCTTCAGACGGGTGGCCAGCGAGTCTTCGCGCCTACCCAGCATGCTCTCTGCCTTGGAGGAGCAGAACTTCCTGTTCCAGTTGCAACTGCGAGATCGGCCTGAAGAAGACTCGGATGAGGTGAGGAAGAGGCGGGGGAGGGGAGAGAGGGAGAGAGAGAGAGACAGAGACGGAGAATGAATTATGCTGACATGGCTTATGAAAGAAAAGCATATTTCCTTTTTTGTTTTTTATAAAAACCCGTCCGTTTGTTCAGACGTTTGAAGCATTCTAGTGACACATCGCAACACTCGTCATCCAAGGAGTGGAATATGTTGAATCTCTCATTCCCGACATCACCAATAGAAATGACAAGAAGAAAAGCAACAATCGAGATATCCGGACCTATTGTAGGTCACCGCTTACGCTCAGAGACTTGGGCTCTGTCGACGTCTGGAAACACATTCAGCACAACTGCACAGAGCCGGCCCTTTGAATAGCCAAACAAACCGAAATGCAAAGCTCCTTCCCTGCACTGCATGATCCCTTTGAACCAGGATGCTGTGAGGAAGGCAACATGGGATTTGTTGACCAAAGCGTCAAGACTGTTAACTCTGACTTGAAAAACAGATCTTTGAATAAGGATGGAAGTCTGGATAAACTAGATCTATGGCTGGTGAGGAAGTCAACACGGACACGAACACTGAGAGATAAATGATTGTTGCTGTGGGTAAATTTGGCAGCAGATCGAACATGATTGACAATCTGTTTGAAGGATAAAAAACAAAAGCATAATTGACAATCTGCCGAGAACAAAGGCTGGTTAATGCCAGCCTTGTACTGTGATTCTAGGAACTCCGTTTTCAGATGCTTAATGAATACCTTGATAAAACGGAATAACATCATTACAAGAAAAATACAGATTTATTTTGTCAATCACTTCAAAAGCCCCCTATATTCCCACCAGGTGTGATGTCACTAGATGGTCAAATAGGGGACCTTTTAAAAAAAGACAAAAGATAAAGCTGAATTTGATCATCTTCCCTAACCGGGTCCCTACCGCTGAACGAATAGGACTGAATGTGCCTTTACGCTCGTCACTTCTTGGCCTAACGATTTCCGTGTCACTGGATGGTGTGTTCTGCTTCAGGGTCTGGAGCTGCCACTCATCGCTGTGGTTCAGTGGTCCGTGTCCAGGCTGCCCTTCCTCAGGTAACACTCGGAGAAAGGCCCTCTCTGCCATCACGCTCTAAATGGTTTCATCTCAGCCTTGGCCCCGCTTTTATAATCTTGCCTCCGTCGTGCCTTTTCCAACCTGGTTTCTTATCATCGTCACCCCCCCCCCCCCCCCCACCCAGATACATCAGCACCCACTACACCCTGCCGAGCGTGCGCCTGAACCGCCCCCTGGTGATGACGCTCCTGCCTGGCGGCGGCGAACCCCGAGTGCTTCCAGTCAAGTACACGCTGCTGAACAACCTCAGACTTCCGTCCGTCCGTCTGTGTGAAGCCACATGTAAGACTTTGTCAGCAAGAGTTACCTTCTTTTTTTTTAATTTATTTTATTGGGCGGCATGTGTCTTAAAAAGGTAAAGCGGGGTTTGCTGGTAACCAGAAGGTTGCTAGTTCGATCCCCGGCTCCTCGTAGAGTGTGGAGGTGTCCCTGAGCAAGGCGCCTAACCCCTAACTGCTCCCGACGAGCTGGATGTCGCCCTTGCATGGTTGACACCGCCGCAACCATTCATGTGTGCATGAAAGGGTAAATTTGAGGCAATATTGTAAAGCGCTTTTGAGTGGCCACTGGTTAGAAAAGCGCTGTGTCAATGCAGTCCATTTATTGTCCGTTTGCGAGCATAAAGAAACGCGTCCTCAAGCTTGATTCAGCCTGGGGGTTCACAGGGTTTAAAACAACGCGGGCGGGATCTTCCAGTGCCGAGCTTGCGTTTGATTCAATGTTAACTCAGGGTGTGCTGCTGACACCCCAGGTTGTCAGTGTCGGCTAACGTCGGAGTGTGTTGAAGCTACGGTTGAATTATACGGTACTTCTGCTGGGAATGGCCGTTGTGGGTGCGCTGTAGGTCTCTACGCTGGTAGTTATGGTTTATATACAACGCTGGTGTTTATGGTCACCGATTCCCTGCTTCTGAGTTGCCATAAGGAGTGCAGAGTTGTAACTTTAGTGAGATCCCGGTGACCTCGTGAAGGGGATGCTGTCGCACAAACGGGCATCTGCGCGAACTACATCGTAAATTATCCGGAAAGTGAGCGGAGAATATAAGTAAAAAAACGAGTGCATTTAAGCGTGAGTTGGTCTGTGGGCATAATTCAACCGTGAGTTGAGGGGGTTGGAAAAACCATCATCCCTTATTTAGAAACAGCACAGCGGTCCACTTTGTGTCACAGAAGGAGAGCGAGGAGGCCTTGTCTTCATTCGGTGCAATTTGCATACAGAGTATCCTTCTATTTGGCCGTCTGGAGAAGATGCAGCTCGCCACAAATACTGTCTGTAATTACACACCCGTCTACCCTGGCTATATTTGACTCTCAATTCAATCGTCTCTAATTAAGATCAATTTGCATGCGGCTGCAGCGACACAGTGAGTTATTAAAAACACACACGTTTCTCAGACGCCACTTTGTTCTACCCCTGGTTTAGTTTAGTGGGTCCTTCAGCTCAGTGATGGTTTGACTATTGTGACTAGAATTCCATTTTTTCGGAGACCGTTTCTGTTTCTGAAAGTCTGGCAGGAAGTCTCTTAGGAATGTCCTTGTGTAAAAATAATAGTAGGTTTCTTAAAATATATGATCTATTTTGAATTTGGCTCAAGGTTTTAGCTTGCTCATGAATGATTATGGAGATGGGGTGCCATTATTTTTGCAGAGCGTGCAATTTCCTTAAAAACGCGAAACCAAACAGTAACAGTTCAGTATAGATTTGTAAAGAATAATCCTCTGCAAAACTTTTAACTGAAAGGAAAGAAAGTGGGTAGATTCAACAAGTTGCCGTCATCTCCTCAAGGCCAAGCTGTGGGATATACATATGATTCATACTCGGTAATGTGAAATTGTAGAATTATTATAATAATTGTCGGATTTCCATTGAATCATCAAAAATACACGATGCCAGAACGGGTTCCAGCTGCCAAAATCATGACCTGCCTCACAAGGATTCCTGGCGATGTCTTAAGTATCTGACTGGGCAGTGTTCCTGCGAGTTGCTGGAAAATCCCTCCACATATCTTTGAAAGATAGGGAGGTAGTATACTACACACAAACGCATATCAACCCTGTGTGCTTTAATTTAGACACTTGGTTGCTTTTCAACAGGGGAAATATGAGGCAAAGCTTTAAAAAAAGGAAAAGTGTGTGTATTACTTTTTTTTTTATTAGTTTTCTTTATTATAATTATTTTGTGCCTTTTGCCAATGTGTACGTGCGTGGTACGACGTGTGACTCATCCCTCCAGAAGAAAGTAAACTTTGTGGCCAGCCGGGTGGATAATGATTCAGCAAAAGGCTAACAAGGTTAAATCTCCCAGCAGGATGTGGATCAAATATACTTTTCTTCAGCTTTCCCTCTGTTTACTTTGATAGCAAATGTATTCCTTGCAGGTTCGGTGCTTTAGCATCGCACTTATGCATGAAGTAAATCCATACGCAAGCACAGCATATCCACAGCATGTTCTTCATCAAGCTTCTGTCGATGAAATGTCCTCCTGGAAGCATCTCCCTTCCTCTATGACCCCCGCTGTTTCTGTCGATCATCCTCAAACTCGCCTGTAAAGACTTACAAATGACCCACCACAACACACACACACACACACACACACACACACACACACCACACACACACACACACACACACACACACACACACAACACACACCACACACACACACACACACACACACACACACACACACACACACACACGGCGGTGGTAACTATTAGGACTTTGTGAAATGAGAGTGAAGTATGTGACTGTAATGTTTCTCTTCCATGTTTCTTCATATCATCTTCGTACGTCTGACCCACCTCCGGCCCCTCTCTCTGCCCCCTCTCCAGGCAGCGGCGGGGCCTGGCTGGTACGGGGACATCCCGGGTGGGCTGGGGGCGGTGGTCTGTCGGACCCCCCACACCGCCTACTCGGCCCCTGCCGCAAGGGCAGCATCGTGTCCTTCAGCGTGGGCTTCCAGATACTCCAGGAGGGGCTGTTTGAGGTACGCACCAGCCGTTTTTTTTCTCTCCTCTCTCTCTCTCTCTCTCCTCTCTCACTCCCTCTCTCTCTCTCTCTCCTCGCCTCTCTCTCTCTCTCTCTCCTCTCTCTCTCTCTCTCTCTCTCTTCAGGGAGTAGTGTCACGTGTGCAAGCTTGTCGTAGCCATGGTTACTCTTCGGCCTGAGCGTTCGTATATGGGTGACCAAAAGTCCAGGGGGGGGGGAGAGGAGCACGATGCCATCACCTGCAGCAGAGGGATTGGCAGGAAACGTCTACGCACCAAAATGTAGTGTGTTGGTTGTTGTTAAGGTTGGGCTAGCTCAGGCTGTAGAGCGGGTGACTCGTTACCGGAAGGAGCGCGCTAGTTTCGATCCCCGGCACGAGGGGTCCCTGAGCGAGACCCCTACCCGACCTGCTCCCGACTAGTTATGCCATCCGCCTTGCATGGTTAACTCTGCCGTGAATGTGTGTCACAACCTTTTTTATCCAAGTCTTTGGATACACCTAAATGCGTATTTTATTGTTTTGCAAGACTTGATGTTACAGTAAAGCTTGGGTCTGGATAACAATTCAAATCTAAGAGGGGAAGGGGTTGGGGGTGGACCCCCAAATTATTTTGGGGGAATTCCTGGCAAGTAGGGATCCCTCAGTCTGCATTCCTTCTCCAGGGGTTCTCCGTTAGTGGATAATATAGGGTGTTATTCCTGGTTCTCCGGGCCAGGCTCAGAGCTTAGGGGTCCTACAGTGTGGCTGCGTGAAGCCCCCCCACGTGAGTCTGAAACCCAAACCCCTAAAATGGATCCCGTGTCCTTCTCCGTCCGCCCAGCTGAGCCAGAAACATGAAGCTGAAGCTCCAGTTCTCGGCGCTGGACGCCGTGTGCAGCCCCAGCAAGGAGGGCCGTGGGCCGGGGGGCCCGGCGGCTCTGGGGGCCCCGGGGGCCCGGGGCGGCTCCCCCTCCAGCCCCCGTCACGTGCGAGAGCTGCTGGAGACGCATGTGTCCCAGAGCTTCTCCCACGAGCAGCCCCCCCAGGACCCGTTCACCAGGCACGCACACACAGACACGCGCAACACACACACACACACACACACACACACACACACACACACACACACACACACACACACACACACACACACACACACACACACACCAACTTGTCTCCTCCGCCCCCCACAGGGCTGCCAGTGTGATGGAGTGCGGCGCCGTCACCCCCCCGGTGGGCTCCCCCTCGGGACGGCCCCCCCCCCTCTACCTGCCCCCCGGCCGCCCCCCCGTGCTGCCCGGCCTGGACAAGATCGCCAAGCGGGAGTGCAAGGTGCTGGTGGTGCTGGCACCACAGCCTCTCTAGCGCTCTCTACTTCTGTCCCTCTCTTTTCTAACTCTCTCTCTTTCTGTGTCTCTCTTTCTGTCTCTCTTCCTTTCTGACACTCTTTTTGTCTCTCTCTCTTTTTGTCTCTCGAGCTCACTTTCCTTCTGTCTTTCTTTCTGTCTCTATAGCTCTTTCTTTATGTCTCTCTCTGTCTATCTCTTCTTGCCTCCCTCTTTCTTGTCTCTCTCTCTTTCGTCTCTTCCTTTCTGACACTCTTTTTTGTCTCTTCTCAGCCTCACTTTATTTCTCTCTCTCATCTCTCTCCGCTCGCTCTCCTCTCTCCTCCTCCTCCTCTCTCTCTCTCTCTCATCTCCTCTCTCTCTCTCCTCTCTCTCTCTCTCTCTCTCTCTCTCTCTCTCTCTCTCTCTCTCTCTCTCTCTCTCTCTCTCTCAGGCATGAGATGTTGGTCAAACCACTGGAGATTACATGGTCACACACAGTAAATGGAAGACTATTGAAGTCTATGGTCACACTGGAGAAATATGTGTAAAGTCACAGACACTGGGGGAATATTCCATAGTCACAGACACTGGATTAATCTCAAGACTATGGTCACAGACACTGGAGAAAGATGTGTAAAGTCACAGACACTGGGGGAACATTTCAAAGTCTCAGATAATGGAGAAAACCCATGTAACCCGAGACTATTTAAGACTATGGTCACAGACATTGGAGAAATATGTGTCTCTTTTCTCAGAAACTGGAGAAATATCTGTCTATATTAACAGACACTGGAGAAATATCCGTCTATTTTCACAGACACTGGGGAAATATGTATTTTTAAACACACACTGGAGAAATATGTGTCTATATTAACAAACACTGGAGAAATATGTGTCTATTTTCACAGACGCTGGGGAAATATGTCTTTATTCACAGACACTGGTGGAATAGTTCATAGTCACAGACACTGGATTAAACTCAAGACTATTCAAGACTTTAGTCTCCGACACTGGAGAAACATGGAACGGACATATGAAAATAATAAGACATGCAAAGATTCAAGATTCAACACGCTGTAAGCCAATTCGCCTTCTGTTCCAACTCTCAAACCCCCCCCCCCCCCCCCCCCCCCCCGAGAGAGCGAGAGTTAAGAAAGCACGAGGGGGAGATGAGCCAAAAGGAGCGACAGACCTGAGGCGTTCTGCTATATAAAAACACAAGAAAGGCCTAATGGGATGATGAGGAGATGGTGATGGTGACGGGGGGGGGGGGGGGGGGGGTGTCGGTGTCAGTGATGAGGGAAAGGGACTTACCCCGAAGGATGTCTTTGCTAGCTGAGTCACAACATTTTATTAGCCTTTAAAGAAGCAAATGGACACGTACACACACACACCACACACACACACACACACACACACACACACACACACACACACACACACACACACACACACACACCACACACACACACACACACACACACACACACAGGCTCGCTCACGCACACAGACATCAGTCATGAAGTCAACGACCTTTTATTGGCTTTATTATGAGAGATGGCTCCTCCTGTAAAACGATGAGTTAGGCAAAACATTCCTACATGCGCTTGGACGGAGAGGTGGAAAAAGGCTGATCTCACTGGTTCAAGTTACAAGCTCAGTTGAGTGTGTGTGTGTGTGTGTGTGTGTGTGGTGTGTGTGTGTGTGTGTGTGTGTGTGTGTGTGTGTGTGTGTGTGTGTGTGTGTGTGTGTGTGTGTGTGTGTGTGTGTGTGTGTGTGTGTGTGTGTGTGGTTTCTTGTTGCTGTGTTCAATGCAATTGCTTCTGTTTCAGTGCTTTCGAGGCCCAAATTGAACTCATGACTGCATTTTCAACTATGTATTTTGACTGTATGTTAATGTATTATTTTGCCTTAATGCATGATAGTTGTGTAAAATGGCCACTGAGGTTCGAGTGTGGCGTTTAACTAAATGTGAATATTTAAATTGTAAAGGTATGATGTTCTACTTTGCAAAATAGTGAAGAGGATTATGGTTCTTTACACTGTTCCCCAATAAGACCTTATATGGTACGTGACCATATATGACACAAGGATGTTGCTTGGACCAATGGAAAGGCACATAGCTACTGTGATGGTGACTGCTGGTCCTAATGTTTACAATCGCACCTTTTGTTCCATGGTTGCTGAAGGTTTAGATTGCATTTCTTCATTAGATTTCAGAGCTATTTTCGGTTGTAATAACTGCGTTTTATTTTTATACTAATAGTCCTGAGTTGGGGCTTGTTCACATTTTCATGCTAGTTGAATAAACAAACGGTTGCTGTGAATGTTGTAGCCTACTGTTTCCTTTCTGACCCTGCATTCTACAGCCTGGGACGGTTTAATGTACAGTCTTCCGTAGGCCTGAGCCCCTCATATTGGTCAGGGATAAATCGCACTTAAATTGCTTTTGAATTCGTTTCTATCATTTTTCACGTCAGGGTTAGCGTGAGAAAGGCTTCTAGGCCCCTGTAGACTCTAGGGGGCGCCAAGTGATGACAAATGGGGACTCCACCAGCCATGACTTAGTTTTTTCAATTTCCAGTTGCTCCTCTTAAAAAGAGAAGTGGAAGCACACACGGACATGGGGCGGGGCGTCGGCTGCAACTTCATAATCCTTCCTAATGGGACCAACGAATGTTATAATATGTTAATAATTTTATAATTGTTACCCAATTATGTAAGTGAACTGAAAGTAATGTCCAATGAAACCTCCAACCACATCATAACATGGGCCTCGGTTTGTGCAGTTACAGGGCAGATCGTTATCTGGCTCTGAAGACATGTTTAAATTCCTGTTTTTTTTTTTTTTTTTTTTATTACATCCACAGACCAATTCTGTTGTCCGTTGGATAATACCTGCAGTTGGCCGTGTTCCCAATACCCGTACTTCCATGAGTATACTAAAGGAAGTACACTATCTGCACTATCCGTACTCACTGGAGTACGGTTAATTTTGTCAGATGTGAGTTGCTGTGCCAAATCGAGTACTCCGTGGTGGCACTTACCGGAAATTAAGAATCACGGGACTGCCGCTGGCTCATCTCCCCGCGCATTAAACATCCCGCTTTGAACGGTAAAACTCTTTTCGACTAGCAGATTATAAAGCTATAAAAACTACAAAAGACATTAATGCCGGGGCTATGTGGAAAAAATGCGGCCGACTTTGGCTCAGCCGGGCTCCGCCTCTTACGATACGCTAGCTAGATGGAGCCGTGAGTACGGGGTGAGGTCCTTCGATCCACACTTCCACGACTTTAGCCGTCACAACAAAATGGGGGAGGCTGACAAACAAAGCGACAGGGGTTGACGGGAGGTCGTCATTAAAGCGGGCATGCTTCAAGCAGCGCGTTTTTTGAACGCTGCTAAAGCGCGGTTTTGCTGATTATGAACGTGCGAATAAAAGGGGTATTTTTTTAACATCAAGGCATGTAAACCATCCTTAAAGCCACAAATTAAATTATTATCCCCAAAAAAGCATAATATGGCCCCTTTAAGCGGTGTACATTGACAGGGCGCCAAAATTAAAAGTTAATGCTTCAAGTAATTTTGCTCCATCGTAGAAACTCAAAAACAGCAGCCAAAATGAATGGTTACCAGGGTCCAGGTGGCAAAATCTGGAAGTTTTCCTTCAACCCTGCCCTAACAGTTTACGTTGGCTGATTGGACTCTGGGGCTTGCTGAGGCTTCACACCTTTTGCAGATTGAGTAATCAGTGGGCACAGGTTAAGCCAGCCAGCGCCACAAACACTCAGGGAGATCTCCTACATGGCAACATGGAGCGCCAGGTCATGTATAATCAAACGTTACGTGGAACCGGTTTTAACAGCACCCTCCTGCACTTTGTGTTCAGAGGAGCCCAGCAAAAGCTACCAAGGTTGTTTGTGGCAGCTGCCTAGGTGGTGTAGCAATAATAATAATAATAATAAGCGGGTAAAAGTCAGCCGCAGATTCGATATTCGCTGGATATTCGGTTTTCATTTACCCCGCAATCGGCTTAATCAACACAATTGCACTTCATTACGGCTGTATGTTGAGGACAGCATAGGACACCGTATCAACAAAAATCACAGCGACATGTTGCCCTATCGATATCTGTGCGAGAAACGCTATTAAATCAACGATCCTGCCCTGCCATCTGTTTTAGGGACCAGACTTGTTGGCATAAACGTTACCATAGAATTGTTTCAGGAAAGAAATCACCACAATAACACTGAAACATATTTTTCTCATTCTGATTGCTGTAGTAGGCTACCTTGCCAATGGTGGGCTTTTACTACGGGTCATTTTTGTTGACATTTTACGTAATAGTGAAACACGATGCAATCAATAGTTAAAATATTCACCAAAAATCAATAAAACTACATTTTCTCATTCTGATTGCTGTATTACTTGCCAATGGTGGGCTTTTACCTACTACGGGTCATTATTTGTTGACATTTTGCATAATAGTGAAACACAGCAATTAATAGTTAAAAATATTAATTTCATCCTGTTTTACTATTATGCAAAATGTCAACAATTAATGACCCGTATTAAGTAAAAGCCCACCATTGGCCAGTACTAGAGCAATCAGAATGAGAAAATGTAGTTGTATTGATTTTTGGTGAATATTTGAAACTATTAATTGCATCCTCATTCTCATTCTAAAACAGATTGCAGCCGGACCGTAGATTACAGCGCTGTTCTTGCACAGATATAGATAGCAACAACTAATTTCGGTGCGATTTTTTGTCAATACGCTGTCCTATACTGTCCTCAACATACTACACCCGTAATATAGTGCAATTGTGTTGATTAGGCCGATTGCGGGATGAATCCGATTGCAAAACTGAATATCCGGCGAATATCCAACCTGCTGCTAACTTTTACCCGCTATAATAATAATAAATTCAGTTGATGTAGCCCCTTTCTCTTACACGTTCCACGCACTAGGCTAAAACAGAGGGGTGACAGGGCTTTTGCTGTGGCTGCCCCCCGCCTTTGGAACGAGCTGCCGCCTGCAGTCAGAAACGCTCCTTCCATCACCATTTTTAAATCTAGGCTTAAAACACCTTTTCTCCCTGGCCTTTCCTCCCCTTTTGTGATATCTCTCGTTTTTTCTATGTCTATGTATGTGGTATGTGTTCCTTTATATGCCTCTTTGCACCATGTACGGCACTTTGGCCAGTGAAAACTGTTTTTAAATGTGCCTTATAAATAAATTTTACTTACTTACTTACTTACTTACTTTCATCTCAAGGATGCTTTGCAATGTGGGCAGGAACATAGAAAACAAAATTACTTCATAAAAAATAACACAAGGAGACAAGCAGACAAACAAGAGGGGGGGGCCACAGGATGTGGGCAAGGAATGGGGCTTTTCGGGTTTAGGTGAGGAGAATGGTTTTGTAGTTGATGCGGGATTTGATGGGGAGCCAGTGTGGAGGTGGATGAGGGTGGGGATTGTGTGTGTGTGTGTGTGTGTGTGTGTGTGTGTGTGTGTGTGTGTGTGTGTGTGTGTGTGTGTGTGTGTGTGTGTGTGTGTGTGTGTGTGTGTGTGTGTGTGTGTGTGTGTGTGTGTGTGTTGTAGATGTAATGGGGTAAAGTGCATCAGTGTCTTGGGAGCACAGGAATGACTCATTCATGAATCAAACCACTTAGAGACTCGTGTTGATCAAAGGTTCATTCTGTGTTTTCTGTTGTCATGGGAGAAAATGGATGCAAACACTCATAACATTGTTTCCTGTATTTTCATAACGGTCTGCTATTTTAGTTGTGAGGGTGAGATGTTTTTTTTGCATAGTTTGTTCATAACTGTATACACATGAACAAGTTATTCTCTGGTCAATTAATTGACCTGTCTTGCGCAACCACCCTCAAACGCAAAGTATTTTCCTCATACCTTATGCCGTATAAAAGTGTCATGGCATATAAAAGTGTACAGCCAGCAGTCAAATATTGACAGTTTAAAATCAGATTTTTGGGTGGGTGGAAAATTGGATGGGTGACATAGCTATCATGCATGACTTAACTACTCAATGAAAACATTGAGACAAAGAAATCAGCGTTAAACACACTTTACTAGCATACGGTGACTCAGCATAAGTTATGGACGTTAGCCAAACCAACCTAACCGAAACCCAGAAATTGTAATTTTTAAAAATGGATTAATAATTAATAAAATAACAGTGTCCGAGCTGACCTAGTCCATGGTTCAGTCTGTCCCAGACAGTCTGACAACATTAATGAGATGAACAGAAATGATTCTCCATAAATATAATTAATAGATATCCATTATGTATACATACTTGTGTACATAATGAAATATATTTAAATGCATGTGTATTTATTCAGTGCCCAGGCGAAATGGTTGATTTGAAGCTATTTATTTCAGTGCTGCTTTTACACTAATTTCTTAGTGTAAATTAGTGTAAATGAAGACACACGCTGTATTAATGTGTCTTCATTCTTCATTCAATTCATTTCTTCTTTAAATTACCTCAAACAGAAAAAAAATTGTCATCACCAATCGTTTGTAGTCAGTCAAATTGTTCACTCGCTACACAAACTGCACTCGTACATTATTCGGCTCCCATATCAATACCTCCGTCGTGTTAACCACCCTGCTGTGCTCCGGATATACCTGACCAGACGAACTCATGACGGGTCACGGCTTGTTGTGAAACGCCAGTCAGGAGCAGTGTTGGGAAAAAAGTAACGCAAAAAAGTATTAAGTTATAGTTGCTCACTACTTGTTCCAAAAAAGTAACTGAGTTAGTAACTGAATTACTCTATATTAAAAGTACCTCGTTACCAGGGAAAGTAACTATTTGCTTTACTGTAAAAAGAAAAGTTGCAATATGTAAAAGAATTAGGATTTTTTCTGGGCAGTTTTCACTTGGCCTTAATCTGTTAAATGGTTGAACTGCCCATTCAAGGCCCTGATATGCTTCCAACTGAATTTTAACTTGCAAAGGTTGTGGAACATCTGCCGAATACTACAGAAAATGCTCATCCGATTGCTCCGGACTCGCCATTTCTGCTGCTTCGGTGTGGTGTGTGTGTGTGTGTGTGTGTGTGTGTGTGTGTGTGTGTGTGTGTGTGTGTGTGTGTGTGTGTGTGTGTGTGTGTGTGTGTGTGTGTGTGTGTGTGTGTGTGTGGCGCGTCCTGGCTTGTGTGTGGAAACACTGTCTCCGATTGGCTACCATGAAACATGACTGCCATAGCCAATCATAATCGCTTATCTCGTTGTTAACCCACCCGGTGTCCTCAGTAGCAGTTTGTGTTTGGAGCCAGGGGTGCGTTCGGATTACGCAGGGGTCACCAACACAGTGCCATGGCGCCCGCAAGGACCACATGAGGCGCCCTGTTCTAAAAATAGCACTACTCATTCTTGAACAACTCTTTTATCACCTTTTTTAAGTCATTGTTGATAATTTTTGTGAGAAATCATTAACATGACTTAGTTAATTATCATGTCTTCACATAGATGAGTATCATTAATCAATAGTAATATAACTAAAGGAAAACTGAGCAAATTTGTTATTTCAGAAGAGTGTATAGAACTGGGTGCCCTTCGTATGACTCAGTACACATGAAGTAGCTCTCAGGTTCAATCAATTCATATTAACGCACCGCATTTAACGTACAGTCACGGTAACGGCGTTGTAACGAGGGTAACAGTAATTAGTTAGATTACACCTAACGCCGTTCTTTTTAAACTGCGTTATTACAAACACCGGTCAGGAGGGAGTCGGATACAGTGTGTTTATTCTGTATTTCCACAGAAGAAAAAACTCTTGTGAAGTAATACGGTGTGCTCCAACTCTGTACGATACACGGGCTTTCTGAGGCAAAGTAAATAAAAGTGCAGTCTTGTGCAAACGAATAATGCATAAAATGCTTTTAAAAAAGAGTAGTTTGCGATGGAAGGCAATGTTGTGGCATCTTGCCCTAAGAAGGGGCACCTTCTACTGATTTCGCCGAGGGTGCCATAAAGGCTAGGGGTGGCCCTGGCCCTAGCCTTTCTCGCTTTTCCAACACATAAAAAAACCTTCCTGGTAAGGCAGGGTAGGACTATAGTTATAGTGACTCTAGTTCTTCCTTCTAAGAAGTGTCTCCGTCATAGAACAACCCATATTGCTATCTTTATGGAAAAGGCGCCCAAACCTCCAATGACTCTCCCTTTAGAAAGATAGGAGCCAAAAGGGATATCTAGGGTTAACGGGAGATAAGGTGAGTCATTATGAGGGCTGTTTCAGCCAGGGTTCCCCGCCCAGGTGCTGAACCACATACGGGTCAGGGGAAATGCAAACGTGTGCATGTACATCCACCACCACACTGGCCAACACACCCCGAACGGGCCTCACCCAAGTCCCGTTACTCATTGACCTGGGTTTTGAACATGTAAAAGGCCGTCATAAAAGTCAATTACAAATATTGCGTGTAATGAGCCTATTCCCGACCCACGCCTCTGCCCGTCCTTTAGCTGATTTCCTCCACCCCCCCCCCCCCCCCCCCCCTTCCAACCATTGCATTCAACCCAACCCTTTTTTTTGTCCCCATGGTCATCCCCGGCCTCAGACGAGGGTATAAAGACCCGTAGCTAGGGTGCTAGCTCTATCTACTTCCATCGCTAACCTTCAGCGTTAGCCATGGGTCGTTTAGAATGGCTTTGTGTTCTGTTTTGGATAAGCGCATGCATAGCAGACACACTCACAGAGGAAGGGTAAGAGAGGATTCGCATATAAATATATCCATATGATGAATGTTAAACTACTGCATAGAATAAAAAAAAGAAAGAAATCAAAGGTTGTTTACATTTTTGGTGTATTGGTGTTCAAAATGTTAATTTCATAGTTTTATTTGTACTAAACTTTGAGGACCTAACTTGAATTAATTGATTCCCTCAATATTTGATTAAGTGAAATTGGAATCAATCAACCACATATCAAAACGATTTGAATGATTTTTATTTGGTCATTGGCATAAACTACTATTTAGAAAGGCTTATAAAAAATGCTCATATTATGGCTTGATTGATTAATTATGATTCATCTTCATCTTTATTTCTTTAATTTATTTTCTTGCTTTTCCCCTTAACAGCGTCAGAACAACAACCGGAGATGCCAGTAAGTCACCATGTTTAAGATCATTTAGCAGAGATTGTATTTTCTGTATATCTCAATGCACATTCAAAGCTCATCTTTGCACACAGATTATTGAGACGCATGCTGCACATTGAAGATCAAGTTAAATCGATATTTAATCCTTAAGCAACACATCACACACTCATCCGTTTTGATCCCATGATGCATCGCTGTGTGGTGATAGCCAAAGCAATGCTCTGGACTTATCTTGTGATGGCTCATATCTCATGGCTTTAATCCACTAATAAATTAAGAACCAACCCAGCCCTCCCATTGCTATAGTTATGGATACGTTTGTGTAATATCAGGTGAAGCCTGGCCGAGCCCGGTAGTTTACGGCTACGCAATATATGATAATGAATTTGCTAATTTTATAACATTTGGACCATTGACTCAACCAGTCAATCAACATCCTGCTTTAAGAGTGACAGAATTAGACTAAAAAAAGATCTTCACTATTCTGCAAAATACTGTTTTATCATTGAGGAAGCTACCAATATAAAAATAATTGAATACAAAGTTGTACAAATCTAGTAAGCTTCTCGTTGAATTTATTTCTGATTGATTTATTCTGCGCATAGATTGATGCATATTTATTCATTCATTGTCATCATGTCATCTTCTTGTGTTATCATATCTAACATTATTCAAATATTAAACTAATGTTTAAAAGGGGAAAGTCATCTTGTACATACCTTTACTTGTGAATCACAGTCATGGGTGTGGCTCTGTATTACATAATGTGAAACATGTTGCCTGAAAGTGGTGCGTAAAACACAAGGCTTTACATTAACAGTTCAAAGTATGCCTTGGGCAAATATAGCCCTGTTGTCGACACAAAAGGGCAGGTTTACCCAATCGTCACTTTCAAAAGCCTGATAATGATCAACAACATTATGAGTGTTTGAAAAAAGCAGAAAAAGTAGCTTTTTATTGTGTGTGGCCTGCTATCTCAAAGGTGTTCTTGAACTTTCCATGCATCCTCTGAACTATAATCTCTCGCTCTCGCTCTCGCTCTCTCTCTCGCTCTCTCTCTCTCTCTCGCCCCTCTACCTAGCCGTTCTCGCCTCCTGCGACTTCAACGATGCCGGCGCGCCGTTCTGCAGCTTTGTACAGGACAGGGCGGACAACAGCGACTGGACCCGACACAAAGGCCCCACCCCCACCCAGGGGACGGGGCCCAGCGGGGACTACCCCGACGGAAGTCAGTACTCACCCTGGATGGCTTGAATAGCCGTCGGTTGTCGTTTTCATTACATTGTGGCAGAATTGTGCCCCCCGCCATCCTTGGATGGATAATGAATGAGTAAACATTGTTGGTGACACTTTATAACAGTGGAATAATTAACCTTTATTAACGTTATTTAATTCAGTATTAAGCTTTACCTTACAATAAACTAACAGTTATAACTTATGGTCTAGTAATCCTGTACTAATAATGTCCATGTTATAAGGGTATTCATTTATTCATTATTTAATAAGGTTAGGGTTAGCCATAACCCTAACCCTAAACTCTATGTTAGGGTTCATTCATCATGTGTATATATATCTATATATATATATATATATATATAGATATATATATAATACTAATGTTCATTAATGGCTAATTATGTGTTACCAAATAATTTAAAAAAAAAAGAGTATAAATAAATAATACAATGATTAATTAGATTTGAATCCCAAAAAGTTTAAATCCCATAAACATGTACGGCCATTCTAGAAATCCTACCTAATGACACCACTGGGGTTTACATAAAAATATATCCTGGCTATCCCATTCTGGATGAAGCCCAGGGCTCATGTTTTTTGGCTGCTACAGAACCATTGAACACCAATCTCCCTCTGATATGATATAAGATCCATTGTATTGTAAGTGACTGACTAAACAAATCCCCCCCCTTTTGGATGCTACAAAGGATAAGAACACAGTACTGTAAAGTAGGCCTAACGTTGCGACATTTGTATTTTTTAATAGTTTTTCCAATCCACCTCTACGGAAGAGGATTAGGTCAACACATAAGAAAAAAATACAGTTCCGACTTTATGCTTAGAATTCTGAGAATAAAGTCAGAATTCGGACTCAAAAACTATGGAATTCTGACTTTAAAGTCAAAATTCCGAGAATAAAGTCAGAACAAATTTCTTTTCTCAAGAATCCCTTTAATAACCCCACTCTTTTCCTTCCCTCTCTGCTCCTCCAGAGGGCTTCTACATCTACCACGAGAGTGACAACGTGGTCAACCAGCAGAACGCTCGCCTGCTCAGCCCCGCCCTCACGTCCCCCGCCACGCAAATATGCGTCCAATTCCGATATTACATGTACGGCGCCGACAGCGACAACACGCTGAGGGTCCTGGCCAAGAGATCTGGGGGTACAGAGACCGAGGTGTGGGCAAGGAAGGGCATCCAGAGTCCTTCCTGGCTGGCTGGGTCCGTCACCGTGACCAAGGCCTCCAGGCAGCAGATTGACGTCAGTATTTCTCCTCTCTTCTGATTTTGTATTTTTTTTTAACAATTTTCATACACAATTTTCTTTCTGTGAAAATTTTTTAACAAGCTGTATGGCCCCAAAGTGCTATACTGTGTGTGGATATAGCTAGTCCTATAAAATGGAAATTGGTGGAAAAAACAATAGAATTAGACAATAAAAAAATATAATCATAAAACATGAAACAATGGGTGTATCCTGGGCGTGTGCCCTCCAGGGACTCACCCATGACCCATGTACTATTAACTTACAGTTTTCCCCGTGTCATAGAGATAAGCAAATCTTTTAACAACTCCGGGATCTGCCGATAGCTAGCACATTTACAGCGATAGCTAGTAACAATGCAGCTATGTCGTCTTCCTCAACGGAAACCTACCTGCCTACTAAAAAAATGTAGTACTCTTTATGTTGTACTCTTTTAAATACATGCTATTTATGTTGAAAAAAAATTGTAAACTCTGCGTCCAAATTCATGATACCACTAATGAGGCCCCAAAGAGCCAGTGAGCCCATTGTTTCAGATGGAATTCAAACACTTTAGGGTTGAGAGACGTTTAGGGTTGAGAGTTTTAGAAAAGAGGAGGGCGTGGTATCTCCATGGTTACGACCAACGCCAACTTTATGATACTTTTTTAGTACCGTCGTTGTGCAACTGTTATGATCGTTATTATAAGCGATGTTGTCTATAAAATCCGGCACACGCCGTAGCGTTACACTACAAGTTTCCGAAAATCATTCTCGCGGACCACGCAGTCCACCGCTGCCCAGACAGAGCTCGAAAACGTCCACACAAACTTCGCCACCAGGCCGTCACGAACAGAACGCCACATGTTCACATAGTGTTTTGGGGAGAATGGCAAAAACACAGGATTTTATTTCAGTGACAATGATTACATGGCATAGATTACCATGTTGACAATTATGTAAGACAAATGACTACGTTTAAAACACATAAAGGGATTTTCAGTTCACTTGCTCTTTAAATAATTCAGTGCTTTGAAACGGTCTGCCTAGTTCTAACCAAATAAAATGGTTTCAAACTGACGGAGGTCAATCAAAGTAGTTTCAGCTTAAACGAAACAAAAATAATGTTGCGTGCTTGAACACGTCTTGAAAACCTTTTACAACCAATACAATTTTTTTCACAGGACCTGCTATCTTTTTGTTGTAAAACCATTGCAGTGTGACAAAGCAAACAATATTATACACAACATTCTTATCTTTTGAAGAACATGAAATACTGAAATCCCTGCAAATCTCTGTATGTTGTGACATGGGCAGACACACACACACACACACACACACACACACACACACACACACACACACACACACACACACACACACACACACACACACACACACACACAATCTCACATCTCAAACAAAAACAAAAAACAAATCTCCTTGTTAGTGTTGACTTTATAGGGCATGCCTATTATTTTTTTGGACTTTGTCTACCAATGTGCATCTTTCTGTGACGATGTGTCTCTCATGATGATGTTGTGATGATTGTTCACAGATTGTCTTTGAGGCTAAGAGAGGATTCACCGACTCGTGTGACTCGGCCCTTGACAACATTGTCATCAGTGAAGGAGCTTGTCCATGTAAGTTCCAAGCGCAAGAACACACACACACACACACACACACACACACACACACACACACACACACACACACACACACACACACACACACACACACACACACACACACACACACACACACACACAC
Source organism: Gadus chalcogrammus (assembly GCF_026213295.1). Lineage (NCBI taxonomy): Eukaryota > Metazoa > Chordata > Actinopteri > Gadiformes > Gadidae > Gadus > Gadus chalcogrammus. The sequence continues at coordinate 4,584,826 of NC_079428.1, read as the reverse complement.
ACACACACACACACACACAGAGGAAAGACCCTGAGTATAGACGGTTTATATATTTTGAAAGTTCCAATAAATCTCAAATGTGAGAACATTTGTTGATTTGCTTATTTTAATAGCAGTATCTAGTTGTACTTTTACTTTCAATGCTTAATTACTTTTGATACTTACGTACAATTAACATCAGATACTTTAAGAATTTTACTCGGGTGGTGTTCTATTGGTTGACTTTTTACTTTTACCAGAGTCATTTTCTGTGAATATATCTGTACTTTTACTCAAGAATGGTATTCGGGTACTCCTACAACCACTGACAAACATACACATACAGTGTTTCTGTATCACATAGCTATTTACTGCCCACAGCTTGCGTGCATGGCTGTGGTTTTGACACCATCGGTGACCTGTGTGGTTGGACCGCACCCGTACCAGAGAATCCAGACATCTACGGCTTTGAGCAGTGGACCGGAGCTACAGAAACCGCGGGCACAGGCCCGAATGATGACTTTTCCCAACCCGGACGTGAGTGGCAATAGTCTTGTTTATTTAATCATATCATGTTATATTATGTTAGATAAATGTTTTTTCTGATAACAAACAGCTTTCAACATTGCAGAAAACTCAAGTCTGATACTTAAAAATACCTCACTAATAATAAAACAGTTAATTAGAAAGAGTGGACTGACACGTTTTGAAAGTTGGTGCTGTTTTCTCTGTTTGCAGTGGGCAGCTACATGTTGATGGAATCCAGCACGGCCATAGCTGGAGCCAAGGCCGAAATCAGAAGTCCGTCCACACCTTCGTCCGGCTGTCTGGACCTCACCTTCCACTACTACATGTACGGCAGCGCAAGCAGCATGGAGCTGAGCGTGCACACTGTCACTGCAGGTACGAAGCCCAAATTCCCGGGGGAGTGATATGCCGAAACAGAGCTCGCTTTATCCGAGAGATCCCATTCACAAGGGCGTCATCGCAGTACCAACCGGAGTGCCGCTCATTACACTGCTGCACCTTACACATGCACCAGCCCACATTTTGCGGACTCATCCTCACGGGTGTTGGCCGCAACCCGTGCCCCGGTACATAAAAGGAAACAGACCCATAAATGAGCGATGCAGACTGTAAGTTCTGTGAACGCCGCTGCCACAAGACGACAATGCACTCATCGGGTCGATGTTGGTGTGTCCATAGGTGGCGCCGTGGGAGACCGTCTCTTCAGTGTCCGGGGAAACCAAGGCGAGGGCTGGAGGCCGGCGGAGGCCCGGTACATCGGAACCTCGGCTGTCGAGGTAAACGTCGCAGAGCCCTGACCGCCACGCAATAGGGGCTTCGTAAATTTTGTACATCAGTTGTGAATGACTTTTGGATTTGTGTTTCAGTTTGTGATCGTGGGTACCTTTGGAGAGACTGCCCTGACAGACATCGCTGTGGATGCTGTATGTGTTATGGTTTGTGAAGGTGAGTCGATTGTGAATTTTGTCTTTGTGTCTACCGGGAAGAAGAGATCTACATCATGTGCATTATGTTTTCCTTACTGTGTCTTACTCTTGTAATTCCTGTTATGTTCTGTTTTAGCCACAACCCCAGGACCAACTACACCTAAACCAACTGTCCCAGGACCTACGACACCTAAACCATCAACTGCAGGCCCAACTACACCTAAACCATCAACCCCAGGCCCAACTACACCTAAACCTTCAACCCCAGGCCCAACTACACCTAAACCTCCAGGACCTACTACACCTAAACCATCAACTCCAGGCCCAACTACACCTAAACCCTCAACCCCAGGACCTACAACTCCAAGTAAGTCCATAAAAATCCAATTGGTACTCTCAAACACGACCACAAATGATCCATGGAGTCATTAACATAGATCGTTCCCATCTGCACATCCATCTCCACACACTGGAGCCACTCATAGATCCGTCATTCTGAAGCGATGTCTGTGTTCTGTGTGTCTTATTTATCATTTTCGTCGTCCGTCTTCTCTCAAAGATAAATGCCCTCCGGACGCGGAGTACATAGAGTGCGGGCCGGCCTGTATTCCCAGCTGTGAGGATCCCTCCACCAACTGTAGCGGCTCCTGCATCAGCGGCTGCTTCTGCAAGCCGGGCTTTGTGTTCAAGGGCCGCCGCTGTGTGCCTCTGGACAAGTGTGGCTGCTTGGACGACAACAACAACTACTACGAGGTTACAGAACCCGACACAGACAGAATGACAGAATGACACCCTGAAAAGAAGGATTGCCAAAGGTGTTAGCTTTCGGCTCGCTGTTCCTCACTCTCACTCTTTCTTCCTCCACAGCCCGGAGAGATCATCTACGGTGACGGCTGTTCCCAGCTGTGTCGCTGTGCGGGGAACTACACCCTGTCCTGCGTGGACAACTCCTGCGACCCCACCGAGGAGTGCCGAGAGGTCAGCGGGACGCACGGATGCTATCCTAAAGGTAACCGCGCTGTCGTAAAGTTGGATTGGAGTGGTGATCCGTCGTTACTTCATTGTAAAACACGTTAGATCCTTCCTAGCTAAAAACAATGTCTATTTCTACGGTAATCCTCCAGACACGTCCACGTGTGTTGCGTCGGGGGATCCTCACTACAGCACCTTTGATAAGCGCAAGTACAACTTCATGGGCAACTGCAGCTACGTGATGTCGGAGCCGTGCAATGACACGTCCGTCCCTCACTTTGAGGTCCACGCCGACAACGAGAACCGCTACAACAACCCGTCCATCTCCTACATTAAGGCTGTGCACGTTTACGTGCGCATGCAGAAGATCTCCATCCTGAAGGGAGGCACTGTTCAGGTAAAGAAGGACCAAAGCAGACTGAAAGTGACAGTCATTTAGACAGAGCTTCCACAGTGGCAAGCTGTTCACTGTTGTTGAAGTGCTTTATGAAGGGCTTTTCTAAGAGCGATTAGATTGGCTCACCTGGTTGTGTTGAACTCCATTGGTAAAAATGGCATCAGGAAATGCCAAGGTAGTTAATTTCCCTGCAATAATGCTATGGTTTGTCAATAAATACGTTGTCTTCCCCATAAGCACACTGCAGACTTAGATTTGAAAATGTTCTCCAGCAATTGTGCTCCTCTGAAATACTTTCACTTTCTTCAAAGCTGAACGGGACCAATGTAAACCTGCCCTTGACTCCCAGCCCCGGCGTGTCAGTGTTCAAGTCTGGTAAATTCTACACGGTGTCCATGGACTTTGGCGTCACCGTTCGCTACGATGGGAACCACTTCATGGACATCAAGGTGATCAAAGAGTAAGTAGACTTCAGCTGTTCCCATTCACCTGTCAGTTGTCATGATAAGTGGCCCAGGACATTCCCTCATCCCATCCCTGTGCCCTACAGCTACCAGGACAAGTTGTGTGGATTGTGCGGAGACTACAACCTCAATGCCAAGGATGACTTCAGGAAGCCCGACGGATCTCTGACCCCCAACGCCAACGACTTTGGACACAGCTGGGTCACCGATCCAACGTAAGGACTATCACATGTCCGCCCAGACAGCTGCATGACTACTACACCTGTGTTTGACCGTTTTTCAAGGCACTCATAGACACAGTGAGTGCAGAATGAATCGATCCATCATTAAACACTGAGTACTCACTGAGGTCTTGTCCGTCTCTCTCGTAGCTGCAATGTCAAGCCCAACACCACGGTTCCTGGCTGTACAGAGGAAGAGCAGGACCGCTATGAGAGCTCTGGCTTCTGTGGCATGCTGCTGGACAAGAAGGGCCCCTTTGCCGTCTGCCACCGCAAAGTCAACCCCAACGTGAGTTGTCCCCCCCCCCCCATCTACACAACCACAAGAACACACTCATTGGATCACACAACCACAGACAAAAGGTGGAAATCATCTCTACACACGATCACATGGACACACTGGGTCACCCACAAACACAGGGAAACACATCGCAAATACTGACCGACACAATGTCCAGAAAGATATAAACAACATGCACTAATTTACTTGTGCTGCTCTTAAGCAAAACCAGTCAAACATAATTGCCATTGAGATTGTCCAGACCTGCTCTCAACGGAAATTGTGTGTGTGCATGTGTGTGTGCAGAGCTACTTCAAGGACTGCCTGTTTGACCTGTGTGCGCTGGACGGCAGCAGGCCCATCCTCTGTGAGGCCATCGAGGCGTACGTCAACGAGTGCCAGGACCGCGGCGTTACCGTGGGAACCTGGAGGAACAACACCTTCTGCCGTGAGTGTTTGTGCATGTGTGCGTGTGTGTGTATATGTGTGTGTGTGTCTGTGTGTGGGTCTATGTGTGTACAAAGGGATGATGGGTGTAAGATGGATGGTTCGTCCCCTTCTCAATGACCTTCATCTTCACTTTACTGTATGAAGAAGTCACAAAACAGTCACACCTGTATAGTCGGCTTAAATGGTTATGTGATCTCTCTTTCTCTCTCTCTCTCTCTCTCTCTCTCTCTCTCTCTCTCTCTCTCTCTCTCTCTCTCTCTCTCTCTTCCCCCCCCCCCCCAGCTCTCCCATGTGATCCCAACAGCCACTATGAGCCGTGTGCGCCCCCCTGCCAGGAGTCCTGCAGTGGGGGGTCCTCGGGCTGTGGGGGACCCTGCTCCGAGGGCTGCGTGTGCGACTCCGGCTACGTGCTGAGCGCCGGCAAGTGTGTGGAGAAGAGCTCCTGTGGCTGCAACTACACAGTCAACGGACAGTACTATGAGGTACGGGTCTGTGTGTGTGTGTGTGTGTGTGTGTGTTTGTGTGTGTCTGTGTTTGTGTCTAATGGTTGGTTGGTTGGTCTTTCTGAGTGAGGTTGATGATACACTCCAAACTCCCCATTCATATTACCAGCTGACAGTTTGCAACATCCGTCTTTTCTCTCCCGCTTAACCTCTCTGTGCCCCTCTCCGTCTGTCTGTCTGTCTGTCTGTCTGTCTGTCTGTCTGTCTGTCTGTCTGTCTGTCTGTCTGTCTGTCTGTCTGTCTGTCTCTCTGTCTCTGTCTCTCTCTCTCTCTCTCTCTCTCTCTCTCTCTCTCTCTCTCCCAGCCTGGCGATGAGTTTTACGTGGACGACTGTCAGCTGAAATGTAGATGCGACGTCCCCTTCGTCACTTGCCAGTCCTCAGTCTGCCCCCCACAGCAGGAGTGCAAGCTCCAAGGAGGAGAGCTGGGCTGTTACCCTACAAGTAAGACGCAGTCTGTCCTCTGGGGCTCCCAGGGAAGCTCTCTAGTGATCACGTCAGGCTCTTGTGAGCAAGTAAACCTCTTGAACATGTCATTAAGTTATGATAATGTAGACCTCTTGTGGTAATGTTAACCTATGCTAATAAGGTTAATGTATTTAAGAAAAGTAAATCTCTTTTAATAGTGTAAACCTCTGATGATAAGGTAAATCTCTCTTGATAATGCGAATCTAAACCTCCAACTCCAGCCCCAACTACACCCAAACCAACAACTCCGGGCCCAACTACACCTAAACCATCCACCCCAGGACCTAGTACACCTAAACCATCAACTCCAGGCCCAACTACACCTAAACCACCAACCCAAGGACCTACAACTCCGAGACCAACCACAGTGACAACGCCAGGTAAGACCGACCGTCCATAAAAACCCAACCGTTACTCCTAAACCTGATCAAAGATTATCCATAGAATCATTAACATAGATCGTTCCCATCTTCACATCCATCTCCACACACTGGAGCCACTCATAGATCTGTTATTCTGAAGCGATGTCTGTGTTCTGTGTTTCTTATTTATCTTTTTCGTCTTCCGTCTTCTCTCAAAGTGAAATGCCCGCCGGACGCGGAGTACATAGAGTGCGGGCCGGCCTGTATTCCCAGCTGTGAGGATCCCTCCACCAACTGTAGCGGCTCCTGCATCAGCGGCTGCTTCTGCAAGCCGGGCTTTGTGTTCAAGGGCCGCCGCTGTGTGCCTCTGGACAAGTGTGGCTGCTTGGACGACAACAACAACTACTACGAGGTTACAGAACCCGACACAGACAGAATGACAGAATGACACCCTGAAAAGAAGGATTGCCAAAGGTGTTAGCTTCGCCTCACTCTTTCTTCTTCCACAGCCCGGAGAGATCATCTACGGTGACGGCTGCTCCCAGCTGTGTCGCTGTGCGGGGAACTACACCCTGTCCTGCGTGGACAACTCCTGCGACCCCACCGAGGAGTGCCGAGAGGTCAGCGGGACGCACGGATGCTATCCAAAAGGTAACCGCACTGTCGTGAAGTTGGATTGGAGTGCTGATCCGTCGTTACTTCATTGTAAAACATGTTAGATCTTTCCGGGCTAAAAACAATGCATATTTCTACGGTAATCCTCCAGACACGTCCACGTGTGTTGCGTCGGGGGATCCTCACTACAGCACCTTTGATAAGCGCAAGTACAACTTCATGGGCAACTGCAGCTACGTGATGTCGGAGCCGTGCAATGACACGTCCGTCCCTCACTTTGAGGTCCACGCCGACAACGAGAACCGCTACAACAACCCGTCCATCTCCTACATTAAGGCTGTGCACGTTTACGTGCGCATGCAGAAGATCTCCATCCTGAAGGGAGGCACTGTTCAGGTAAAGAAGGACCAAAGCAGACTGAAAGTGACAGTCATTTAGACAGAGCTTCCACAGTGGCAAGCTGTTCACTGCTGTTGAAGTGCTTAATGAAGGGTTTTTCTAGGAGCAATTTTATTGGCTCACATGGTTATGTGGAAGTAAAAATGACAAATGCCATCAAGAAATGCCAATGACTCCTTTAGCTTCCCCTTAAGCACACCTCAGACATAGCTTTGAAAACGTCCTTCGGCAATTGTGCTCCTCTAAAATGCGTCCTATTTTTTTATAGCTGAACGGGACCAATGTAAACCTGCCCTTGACTCCCAGCCCCGGCGTCTCAGTGTTCAAGTCTGGTAAATTCTACACGGTTTCCATGGACTTTGGCGTCACCGTTCGCTACGATGGGAACCACTTCATGGACATCAAGGTGATCAAAGAGTAAGTAGACTTCATCTGTTCCCATTCACCTGTCAGTTTTCATGATAAGTGGCCAAGGACATTCCCTCATCCCATCCCTGTGCCCTACAGCTACCAGGACAAGTTGTGTGGACTGTGCGGAGACTACAACCTCAATGCCAAGGATGACTTCAGGAAGCCTGACGGATCTCTGACCCCGAACGCCAACGACTTTGGACACAGCTGGGTCACCGATCCAACGTTAGTACCATCACATGTCCGCCCAGACAGCTACATGACTACACCTGTGTTTGACCGTTTGTCAAGGCACTCATAGACGCAGTGAGAGCAGAATGAATCGGTCCATCATTAAACACTGAGTACTCACTGAGGTCTGGTCCGTCTCTCTCGTAGCTGCAATGTCAAGCCCAACACCACGGTTCCTGGCTGTACAGAGGAAGAGCAGGACCGCTACGAGAGCTCGGGCTACTGTGGCATGCTGCTGGACAAGAAGGGCCCCTTCGCCATCTGCCACCGCAAAGTCAACCCCAATGTGAGTCGTCATCCCCCCCCATCTACACAACCACAAGAACACACTCATTGGATCACACAACCACAGACAAAAGGTGGAAAACATCTCTACACACGATCACATGGACACACTGGATCACACACAAACACAGGGAAACACATCGCAAATACTGACCGACACAATGTCCGGAAAGATATAAACATCATGGATTAATATGCCTGTGCTGCCCTCAAGCAAAACCAGTCAAACAATTGACATTGATATTGTCCAGACCTGCTCTTAACGGAAGGTGTGTGTGTGTGTGTGTGTGTGTGTGTGTGTGTGTGTGTGTGTGTGTGTGTGTGTGTGTGTGTGTGTGTGTGTGTGTGTGTGTGTGTGTGTGTGTGCAGAGCTACTTCAAGGACTGCCTGTTTGACCTGTGTGCGCTGGACGGCAGTAGGCCCATCCTCTGTGAGGCCATCGAGGCGTACGTTAACGAGTGTCAGGACCGCGGCGTTACCGTGGGAACCTGGAGGAACAACACCTTCTGCCGTGAGTGTTTGTGTGTGTGTGTGTGTGTGTGTGTGTGTGTGTGTGTCTGTGTGCGGGTCTATGTGTGTACAAAGGGATGATGGGTGTAAGATGGATGGTTCGTCCCCTTCTCAATGATCTTCATCTCCAGTTTACTGTATGAAGAAGTCACAAAATCAGTCACACCTGTATAGTCGGCTTAAATGGTTATGTAATCACCCTCTCTCGCTCTCTCTGTCTGTCTCTCTCTCTCTCTCTGTCTGTCTGTCTGTCTGTCTGTCTGTCTGTCTGTCTGTCTGTCTGTCTGTCTCTCTCTCTCTCTCTCCCCAGCTCTCCCATGTGATCCCAACAGCCACTACGAGCCGTGTGCGCCCCCCTGCCAGGAGTCCTGCAGTGGGGGGTCCTCGGGCTGTGGGGGACCCTGCTCCGAGGGCTGCGTGTGCGACTCCGGCTTCGTGCTGAGCGCCGGCAAGTGTGTGGAGAAGAGCTCCTGTGGCTGCAACTACACAGTCAACGGACAGTACTATGAGGTACGTGTGTGTGTGTCTGTGTCTGTGTCTGTGTTTGTGTCTAATGGTTGGTTGGTTGGTCTTTCTGAGTGAGGTTGATGATACACTCCAAACTCCCCATTCATATTACCAGCTGACAGTTTGCAACATCCGTCTTTTCTCCCCCACTTAACCTCTCTTTGCCCCTCTCTGTCTGTCTGTCTGTCTGTCTGTCTGTCTGTCTGTCTGTCTGTCTGTCTGTCTGTCTGTCTCTCTGTCTCTCTGTCTCTGTCTCTGTCTCTCTCTCTCTCTCTCTCTCTCTCTCCCTCTCTCTCTCTCCCAGCCTGGCGATGAGTTTTACGTGGACGACTGTCAGCTGAAATGTAGATGCGACGTCCCCTTCGTCACTTGCCAGTCCTCAGTCTGCCCCCCACAGCAGGAGTGCAAGCTCCAAGGAGGAGAGCTGGGCTGTTACCCTACAAGTAAGACGCAGTCTGTCCTCTGGGGCTCCCAGGTAGCTCTCTAGTGATCACGTCAGGCTCTTGTGAGCAAGTAAACCTCTTGAACATGTCATTAAGTTATGATAATGTAGACCTCTTGTGGTAATGTTAACCTATGCTAATATGGTTAATGTATTTAAGAAATGTAAATCTCTTTTAATAGTGTAAACCTCTAATGATAAGGTAAATCTCTCTTGATAATGCCAATCTAAACCTCCAACTCCAGCCCCAACTACACCCAAACCAACAACTCCGGGCCCAACTACACCTAAACCATCCACCCCAGGACCTAGTACACCTAAACCATCAACTCCAGGCCCAAGTACACCTAAACCACCAACCCAAGGACCTACAACTCCGAGACCAACCACAGTGACAACGCCAGGTAAGACCGACCGTCCATAAAAACCCAACCGTTACTCCTAAACCTGATCAAAGATTATCCTTAGAATCATTAACATAGATCGTTCCCATCTTCACATCCATCTCCACACACTGGTGTCAATTATAGATCTGTTATTCTGAAGCGATGTCTGTGTTCTGTGTGTCTTATTTATCTTTTTTCGTCGTCCGTCTTCTCTCAAAGTGAAATGCCCGCCGGACGCGGAGTACATAGAGTGCGGGCCGGCCTGTATTCCCAGCTGTGAGGATCCCTCCACCAACTGTAGCGGCTCCTGCATCAGCGGCTGCTTCTGCAAGCCGGGCTTCGTGTTCAAGGGCCGCCGCTGTGTGCCTCTGGACAAGTGTGGCTGCTTGGACGACAACAACAACTACTACGAGGTTACAGAACCCGACACAGACAGAATGACAGAATGACACCCTGAAAAGAAGGATTGCCAAAGGTGTTAGCTTCGCCTCACTCTTTCTTCTTCCACAGCCCGGAGAGATCATCTACGGTGACGGCTGCTCCCAGCTGTGTCGCTGTGCGGGGAACTACACCCTGTCCTGCGTGGACAACTCCTGCGACCCCACCGAGGAGTGCCGAGAGGTCAGCGGGACGCACGGATGCTATCCTAAAGGTAACCGCGCTGTCGTGAAGTTGGATTGGAGTGGTGATCCGTCGTTACTTCATTGTAAAACATGTTAGATCTTTCCGGGCTAAAAACAATGCATATTTCTACGGTAATCCTCCAGACACGTCCACGTGTGTTGCGTCGGGGGATCCTCACTACAGCACCTTTGATAAGCGCAAGTACAACTTCATGGGCAACTGCAGCTACGTGATGTCGGAGCCGTGCAATGACACGTCCGTCCCTCACTTTGAGGTCCACGCCGACAACGAGAACCGCTACAACAACCCGTCCATCTCCTACATTAAGGCTGTGCACGTTTACGTGCGCATGCAGAAGATCTCCATCCTGAAGGGAGGCACTGTTCAGGTAAAGAAGGACCAAAGCAGACTGAAAGTGACAGTCATTTAGACAGAGCTTCCACAGTGGCAAGCTGTTCACTGCTGTTGAAGTGCTTAATGAAGGGTTTTTCTAGGAGCAATTTTATTGGCTCACATGGTTATGTGGAAGTAAAAATGACAAATGCCATCAAGAAATGCCAATGACTCCTTTAGCTTCCCCTTAAGCACACCTCAGACATAGCTTTGAAAACGTCCTTCGGCAATTGTGCTCCTCTAAAATGCGTCCTATTTTTTTATAGCTGAACGGGACCAATGTAAACCTGCCCTTGACTCCCAGCCCCGGCGTCTCAGTGTTCAAGTCTGGTAAATTCTACACGGTTTCCATGGACTTTGGCGTCACCGTTCGCTACGATGGGAACCACTTCATGGACATCAAGGTGATCAAAGAGTAAGTAGACTTCAGCTGTTCCCATTCACCTGTCAGTTGTCATGATAAGTGGCCCAGGACATTCCCTCATCCCATCCCTGTGCCCTACAGCTACCAGGACAAGTTGTGTGGATTGTGCGGAGACTACAACCTCAATGCCAAGGATGACTTCAGGAAGCCTGACGGATCTCTGACCCCGAACGCCAACGACTTTGGACACAGCTGGGTCACCGATCCAACGTAAGGACTATCACATGTCCGCCCAGACAGCTGCATGACTACACCTGTGTTTGACCGTTTTTCAAGGCACTCATAGACACAGTGAGTGCAGAATGAATCGATCCATCATTAAACACTGAGTACTCACTGAGGTCTTGTCCGTCTCTCTCGTAGCTGCAATGTCAAGCCCAACACCACGGTTCCTGGCTGTACAGAGGAAGAGCAGGACCGCTATGAGAGCTCTGGCTTCTGTGGCATGCTGCTGGACAAGAAGGGCCCCTTTGCCGTCTGCCACCGCAAAGTCAACCCCAACGTGAGTTGTCCCCCCCCCCCCATCTACACAACCACAAGAACACACTCATTGGATCACACAACCACAGACAAAAGGTGGAAATCATCTCTACACACGATCACATGGACACACTGGGTCACCCACAAACACAGGGAAACACATCGCAAATACTGACAGACACAATGTCCAGAAAGATATAAACAACATGCACTAATTTACTTGTGCTGCTCTTAAGCAAAACCAGTCAAACATAATTGCCATTGAGATTGTCCAGACCTGCTCTCAACGGAAATTGTGTGTGTGCATGTGTGTGTGCAGAGCTACTTCAAGGACTGCCTGTTTGACCTGTGTGCGCTGGACGGCAGCAGGCCCATCCTCTGTGAGGCCATCGAGGCGTACGTCAACGAGTGCCAGGACCGCGGCGTTACCGTGGGAACCTGGAGGAACAACACCTTCTGCCGTGAGTGTTTGTGCATGTGTGCGTGTGTGTGTATATGTGTGTGTGTGTCTGTGTGTGGGTCTATGTGTGTACAAAGGGATGATGGGTGTAAGATGGATGGTTCGTCCCCTTCTCAATGACCTTCATCTTCACTTTACTGTATGAAGAAGTCACAAAACAGTCACACCTGTATAGTCGGCTTAAATGGTTATGTGATCTCTCTTTCTCTCTCTCTCTCTCTCTCTCTCTCTCTCTCTCTCTCTCTCTCTCTCTCTCTCTCTCTCTCTTCCCCCCCCCCCCAGCTCTCCCATGTGATCCCAACAGCCACTATGAGCCGTGTGCGCCCCCCTGCCAGGAGTCCTGCAGTGGGGGGTCCTCGGGCTGTGGGGGACCCTGCTCCGAGGGCTGCGTGTGCGACTCCGGCTACGTGCTGAGCGCCGGCAAGTGTGTGGAGAAGAGCTCCTGTGGCTGCAACTACACAGTCAACGGACAGTACTATGAGGTACGGGTCTGTGTGTGTGTGTGTGTGTGTGTGTGTTTGTGTGTGTCTGTGTTTGTGTCTAATGGTTGGTTGGTTGGTCTTTCTGAGTGAGGTTGATGATACACTCCAAACTCCCCATTCATATTACCAGCTGACAGTTTGCAACATCCGTCTTTTCTCTCCCGCTTAACCTCTCGGTGCCCCTCTCCGTCTGTCTGTCTGTCTGTCTGTCTGTCTGTCTGTCTGTCTGTCTGTCTGTCTGTCTCTCTGTCTCTGTCTCTCTCTCTCTCTCTCTCTCTCTCTCTCTCTCTCTCCCAGCCTGGCGATGAGTTTTACGTGGACGACTGTCAGCTGAAATGTAGATGCGACGTCCCCTTCGTCACTTGCCAGTCCTCAGTCTGCCCCCCACAGCAGGAGTGCAAGCTCCAAGGAGGAGAGCTGGGCTGTTACCCTACAAGTAAGACGCAGTCTGTCCTCTGGGGCTCCCAGGTAGCTCTCTAGTGATCACGTCAGGCTCTTGTGAGCAAGTAAACCTCTTGAACATGTCATTAAGTTATGACAATGTAGACCTCTTGTGGTAATGTTAACCTATGCTAATAAGGTTAATGTATTTAAGAAAAGTAAATCTCTTTTAATAGTGTAAACCTCTAATGATAAGGTAAATCTCTCTTGATAATGCCAATCTAAACCTCCAACTCCAGCCCCAACTACACCCAAACCAACAACTCCGGGCCCAACTACACCTAAACCATCCACCCCAGGACCTAGTACACCTAAACCATCAACTCCAGGCCCAACTACACCTAAACCACCAACCCAAGGACCTACAACTCCGAGACCAACCACAGTGACAACGCCAGGTAAGACCGACCGTCCATAAAAACCCAACCGTTACTCCTAAACCTGATCAAAGATTATCCTTAGAATCATTAACATAGATCGTTCCCATCTTCACATCCATCTCCACACACTGGAGCCACTCATAGATCTGTTATTCTGAAGCGATGTCTGTGTTCTGTGTCTTATTTATCTTTTTTCGTCGTCCGTCTTCTATCAAAGTGAAATGCCCTCCGGACGCGGAGTACATAGAGTGCGGGCCGGCCTGTATTCCCAGCTGTGAGGATCCCTCCACCAACTGTAGCGGCTCCTGCATCAGCGGCTGCTTCTGCAAGCCGGGCTTCGTGTTCAAGGGCCGCCGCTGTGTGCCTCTGGACAAGTGTGGCTGCTTGGACGACAACAACAACTACTACGAGGTTACAGAACCCGACACAGACAGAATGACAGAATGACACCCTGAAAAGAAGGATTGCCAAAGGTGTTAGCTTCGCCTCACTCTTTCTTCTTCCACAGCCCGGAGAGATCATCTACGGTGACGGCTGTTCCCAGCTGTGTCGCTGTGCGGGGAACTACACCCTGTCCTGCGTGGACAACTCCTGCGACCCCACCGAGGAGTGCCGAGAGGTCAGCGGGACGCACGGATGCTATCCTAAAGGTAACCACGCTGTCGTAAAGTTGGATTGGAGTGGTGATCCGTCGTTACTTCATTGTAAAACACGTTAGATCTTTCCTAGCTAAAAACAATGTCTATTTCTACCCTAATCCTCCAGACACGTCCACGTGTGTTGCGTCGGGGGATCCTCACTACAGCACCTTTGATAGGCGCAAGTACAACTTCATGGGCAACTGCAGCTACGTGATGTCGGAGCCGTGCAATGACACGTCCGTCCCTCACTTTGAGGTCCACGCCGACAACGAGAACCGCTACAACAACCCGTCCATCTCCTACATTAAGGCTGTGCACGTTTACGTGCGCATGCAGAAGATCTCCATCCTGAAGGGAGGCACTGTTCAGGTAAAGAAGGACCAAAGCAGACTGAAAGTGACAGTCATTTAGACAGAGCTTCCACATTGGCAAGCTGTTCACTGTTGTTGAAGTGCTTTATGAAGGGCTTTTCTAAGAGCGATTAGATTGGCTCACCTGGTTTTGTTGAACTCCATTGGTAAAAATGCCATCAGGAAATGCCAAGGTAGTTAATTTCCCTGCAATAATGCTATGGTTTGTCAATAAATACGTTGTCTTCCCCATAAGCACACTGCAGACTTAGATTTGAAAATGTTCTCCAGCAATTGTGCTCCTCTGAAATACTTTCACTTTCTTCAAAGCTGAACGGGACCAATGTAAACCTGCCCTTGACTCCCAGCCCCGGCGTGTCAGTGTTCAAGTCTGGTAAATTCTACACGGTTTCCATGGACTTTGGCGTCACCGTTCGCTATGATGGGAACCACTTCATGGACATCAAGGTGATCAAAGAGTAAGTAGACTTCAGCTGTTCCCATTCACCTGTCAGTTGTCATGATAAGTGGCCGAGGACATTCCCTCATTCCATCCCTGTTCCCTACAGCTACCAGGACAAGTTGTGTGGACTGTGCGGAGACTACAACCTCAATGCCAAGGATGACTTCAGGAAGCCCGACGGAACACTGACCCCCAACGCCAACGACTTTGGACACAGCTGGGTCACCGATCCAACGTAAGTACTATCACGTGTCCGCCCAGACAGCTACATGGCTTCACCTGTATTTGACTGTTTGTCAAGATACTCAAAGAAGCAGTGAGAGCAGAATGATTCGGTCCATCATTAAACACTGAGTACTCACTGAGGTCTTGCCCGTCTCTCTCGTAGCTGCAATGCCAAGCCCAACATCACGGTTCCCGGCTGTACAGAGGAAGAGCAGGACCGCTACGAGAGCTCTGGCTTCTGTGGCATGCTGCTGGACAAGAAGGGCCCCTTTGCCGTCTGCCACCGCAAAGTCAACCCCAATGTGAGTCGTCCTCCACCCCCATCTACACAACCACAAGAACACACTCATTGGATCACATCACCACAGACAAAAAGTGGAAAACATCTCCACACACGATCACATGGACACACTGGGTCACACACAAACACAGGGAAACACATCGCAAATACTGACCGACACAATGTCCGGAAAGATATAAACAACATGGATTAATATACCTGTGCTGCTCTTAAGCAAAACCAGTCAAACATAATTGACATTGAGATTGTCCAGACCTGCTCTTAACGGAAGGCGTGTGTGTGTGTGTGTGTGTGTGTCTGTGTGTGTGCGTGTGTGTGTGCAGAGCTACTTCAAGGACTGCCTGTTTGACCTGTGTGCGCTGGACGGCAGCAGGCCCATCCTCTGTGAGGCCATCGAGGCGTACGTCAACGAGTGCCAGGACCGCGGCGTTACCGTGGGAACCTGGAGGAACGACACCTTCTGCCGTGAGTGTTTGTGCGCGATTGTGTGTGCGTCTGTGTGCGTCTGTGTGTGGGTCTTTGTGTGTACAAAGGGATGATGGGTGTAAGATGGATGGTTCTGTCCCTTCTCGATGATCTTCATCTCCAGTTTACTGTATGAAGAAGTCACAAAACAGTCACACCTGTATAGTCGGCTTATATAGTTATGTAATCACCCTCTCTCTCTCTCTCTCTCTCTCTCTCTCTCTCTCTCTCTCTCTCTCTCTCTCTCTCTCTCTCTCTCCCCCCCCCCCAGCTCTCCCATGTGATCCCAACAGCCACTACGAGCCGTGTGCGCCCCCCTGCCAGGAGTCCTGCAGTGGGGGTTCCTCGGGCTGTGGGGGACCCTGCTCCGAGGGCTGCGTGTGCGACTCCGGCTACGTGCTGAGCGCCGGCAAGTGTGTGGAGAAGAGCTCCTGTGGCTGCAACTACACAGACAACGGACAGTACTATGAGGTGTGTGTGTGTGTGTGTGTGTTTTCTGTGTTTTTGGCCTTCGGTTGGTTGGTCCTTCAAGTTGATAAATAATCATTGTATTTATATAGCGCTTTTCAAGTCCCTATAGGGCTTTACAGTGAAGGGGGGAACATCACTTACTACCACCAGTGCGTAGCATCCACTTGGGTGATGCACGGCAGGCAATTTGTGCCAGAACGCTCACCACCCACCAGGTTGGGGTGGAGAGTGAGGGAATTAATGAATCACCCAATAATGCAGGGGGATGATTAGGGGGCCAGATTGAATGAGCCTGGTTGGACAGTTTTTGCCAGGACACAGGGGAAACCCCTACTCTTTTTGATAAGTGCCCTGGGATCTTTTATGACCTCAGTGAGTCAGGACCTGGGTTTTACGTCTCCTCCGAAGTACGGCGCCTTCCACAGCACAGTGTCCCCGTCACTGCACTGGGGCATCGGGATTGATGCTTCGGCCAGAGGGAAGAATGTCACCTGCTGGCTACCACCCGCACCCAAAGAAAACTAAAGTTGATGTTGATAACACACTTTCACCTCATATTACCACCTAACAATCTCTCTCTTTCTCTCCCCCTCTCTGTGTATGCCTCTTTTTCTCCCAGCCTGGCGATGAGTTTTACGTGGATGACTGTAAGCAGAAATGTAGATGCAACGCACCAAGCATCACGTGCACAGCCTCAGTGTGCCCCCCAGAGCAGGAGTGCAAGCTCCAAGGAGGAGAGCTGGGCTGTTACCCTACAAGTAAGGCCCAGTCTGTTCTCTGGTGCTCCCGGGGTAGTCTCACATTCGGCAGTCGTCCATAGAAGGTGTTTGGAAAAGGGCAGGCAATTTAAAAAAAAGAACTTGGCAGGTGATTGGATGAGCCATCTGTCTATCACCGTCTGTCAAATAGATCCCGTAGATCCTTGTAGGACTCGGATGGTCGGAAACCACCGTAGTTCAGCCAGATGTAGTGATCATGTATTCACCTCTTGCTATAATGTATTCACCTCTTGTGATAATGTATTTACCTCTAGCTATAATGTATGAATCTCATGATAATGTTTTCATCTTTAGTGATAATGACATCTCTAGTGACAATGTCTTCACATCTTGTGATAATGTGTTGATCTCTTGTGATAATGTATTTATTTCTAGTGATCGTATATTAATTTCATGATAATGTTTTGATCTTTAGTGATAATGACATCTCTCGTGATAATGACATCTCTCGTGATATTAAATTAATCTCTAGTGATAATGTCTTCCCATCTTTTGATATTGTGTTGACCTCTTGCGATAAAGTATTTATTTCTAGTGATCATGTATTAATCTCATGATAATATTTTCATCTTTATTGATAATGACATCTCGTGATAATTGATTAATCTCTAGTGATAATGTCTTCCCATCTTTTGATAATGTATTCACGTCTTGTGATGGTGTTGACCCCTAGGCTCCCAGGACTGCGTGATCTCAGGGGACCCCCACTACAACACCTTTGACAAGAAGTTCTACAGCTTCATGGGCACCTGCACCTACACACTGGCCAGGAACTGCGGCAATAAAACTGGTACACACACGTGCACATACACACACACACACACACACACACACACACACACACACACACACACACACACACACACACACACACACACACACAGGGACATTCAGACACACGCACACATGCACAAACACACAGTAATAACTTCACCTAGGTTAACTTCCTGCTCTGTGACCTCTTGACCTCGCCGCGGGCAGGGCCTTGGTTCTCGGTGGAGGGTAAGAACGAGGAGCGAGGCGGGGCGGGGCTGGCCTACCTGAAGAAGCTCTACGTCACCGTGGAGGGGGTCACCGTCACACTGATGAAGGCCAGGAGAACGCTGGTACGTGCTCACGCACTCACACACACACAAACGCACGCACACATGCACGCACGCACGCACGCACACACACACACACGCACTCACGCAACCACACACGCACACTTATGCATGCACCATTACACACACACAGGCACGCACGCATGCACACACACACACACTGACACACAGACACACAAACAATTACACACATATACACGCACATTTAGAGGCATGCACACAGACATGAATGTACACACACACACACACACACACACACACACACACACACACACACTCACACACACTAAAATGCGTCAAAGCTGTTCAATCTTCTCCATATCTCTTTAATCCCTCTGTTCCGTAATACTTTGTAATCGCTGAACACCTGCTGCCGTTCATCCTAACCTGCTAAATCTAATAATCTCTAATCTCTCTCCCTACTGCTCTCTCTCCATCTCTCCCTATGGCTCTCTCTCTGTCTCTCTCTCTCTCTCACTCTCACTCTCTCTCTCACTCTCTGTCTCTGTTTCTCTCTCTCTGTCTCTGTCTCTGTCTCTGTCTCTGTCTCTGTCTCTGTCTCTCTCTCTCTCCCCCTCCCTCCCCCCTGCAGGTGAACGGGCTGCGTGTGGCCCTGCCCTCCTCCCCGTCCCCCAAGATGACCCTGTCCCTGGCGGGTCAGTACGTCACCGTGGCGACCACCTTCGGGCTCCGCGTCCGTTGGGACGGCAACCACTATGCCCAGATCACCCTCCCCAGGTGGGTGTGAACACAACACGCCCCATTCTACACCATTTCATCCATTCTGTGCCACCAGAGTTGAGCCTTTTTCATTCATTTTCATTATATATAATTTATTTTATTTTCGAATTTCATTGGTTATTATTATTTATTTTTTTGGGTGGGTTTCCTGGTTTAGTTTAGTGTTTTTGGGACAATGCTTAGTTTTAGTTAGGGTTCGGGTTCGGGTTAACCCGTAGTGGAGGTTTTCTTAGTTTCAGTGTTAGTTGGACTTTTGAAACATGGTGCGGGAGTGTGTGTGGATGACGGCTGGCTAGGCAGCCTCACCTTTTGTTTGTTTTCATTTACGATGATATCCTTGGCGCTGAGCTTAAAGTGTTCAGTGAAGAGTTTACTAATGAGGCGTCTATATATATGCAGCTAAATTAAATCTAAAAACTTCAGTGAAAAGTTTTTTTTCCTCTCTCTTCAAAATCGAACTCTCCTCTTCGCTTAATGCTCTGTTCATTTCAATACGGTCTAATCTCTCTCTCTCTCTGTCTCTGTCTCTGTCTCTCTCTCTCTCTCTCTCTCTCTCTCTCTCTCTCTCTCTCTCTCTCTCTCTCTCTCTCTCTCTCTCTCTCTCTCTCTCTCTCTCTCCCCCCCTCCCTCCCTCCCAACCAGCACCTACTCGAACCAGACCTGTGGGCTGTGCGGCGACTACGACGGTAACCCTGGCGACGATTTCACCAAGCCCGACGGCCGACCGGCGGCCAACGCCAACGACTTCGCCAACAGCTGGCAGACGCCAGACGACGAGGACGACGCGTGAGTCTCCTCCCACTTCTCTCTCCCCCCCCCCCCCCCCCCCGCTCCTCTCCTCCCACCTGCTCCTCCCGGATTATTCCCGATCTCATGAATGGGTTTAATCCAAAGATTTATGCATGAGCCTCAGCCTTCACTCATACATACTCAACCTGTTTGGGAGGCAGGGCATGTGGACACAGGGGGGGTCTCTGCTCCGTTGCCATGGTAACTCGTGATGCGGGCGCCAAGATGGCTCGTAGAAAACCGTCGGTGGAACTAAGCGCCTGATGTGGTCTTGATCGACTAGAGATGTACAGGCATCTGTGCGATTCGTTCAACTTTCAAAGGAGTTAGATGCTTGGTTTTATTTAATAGTTTGATCGTGATCTGCATCGTGATTCTTTGGAACTCACAAACTTTGCCCCAACATTTTCGCATTCACAAATATATTCACATTTGTGCCATTCCCTGAGGTTGAAGCAATCAAGGGAGTAGCCTTGATGTTCTATCAGAATACATCACACAACAACAGATGATGAGCACAACAATGGAAGCATGCATTTCATTTGCGCCGTCTGTTCAACTTTAACTTTTTCTCGCCGTCATTAGCCCTGCATCACTTCTTTGTGTGGGAAATAACCGCTCCCCCCCCCACACACACCCACTCCCCTGTGTCCAGGTGTAAACCCGGGACCAAACCCGACCCGGTCTGTGAGCCCAGCCTGGAGGCCGAGGTGATGAAGCCGGAGAAGTGCGGGAAGATGAAAGACCCCTTGGGACCCTTCCGGTAGGCAGACACTCCCGACCTCTGACCTTTGACTGTGACCTCTGACTAACACATCCATGGAATGTATCACAATGGAAGACGTATCATGGAATGCACAACGCGATACAAATTATTCAATTATTCATAACAATTATTAATAATAATAATCAATTCTTCATACATTATTAATAATCATTATTTTAAATGAGTCTATTTTAACAATAAAATCCCACCAGTTGAAAAACACTTTCCTACCCCCCCCGTCTCCTCCTCTTCTGCTTTGCTGCTCCCTCCCATATTGACTCTCTCTCTCCCCCCCCCCTCCCCGACCAGAGAGTGCATCCCCAAGGTGAGCCCCGAGCCCTTCTTCCTGAGCTGCGTGTACGACATGTGCCAGTTCTCCGGGCAGCAGAGCGTGCTGTGCGACCAGCTGCAGGCCTACACCGACGCCTGCCAGAGCGCGGGGGCCATCGTGCACCCCTGGAGGACCGCCTCCTTCTGCCGTGAGTACCGCCGGGCCCCCCGCCCCGGGGCCAACTCCGACCCGGGGCCAACTCCGACCGGCAGGAAGGGAGAGGAGACCTTTTTGCTTCTGTCCGTCTGTCCGTCTGTCTGTCTGTCTGTCTGTCTGTCTGTCTGTCTGTCTGTCTGTGTGTGCGTCTCTGTCTGTCGGACTCTGTCTGTATGTGGGTGGTTGGATCTCTCTCTCTCTCTCTCTCTCTCTCCCTCTCTCTCTCTCTCTCTCTCTCTCTCTCTCTCTCTTCTCTCTCTCTCTCATCTCTCATCTCTCCTCTCTCCCTCTCTCTCTCTCCCCCTCCCCCTCCCCCTCCCCTCTCCCTCTCCCTCTCTCTCTCTCTCTCTCTCTCTCTCTCTCTCCACGTTTCAGTTCAATAAAGCTTTATTGGCATGACCTTTAAACCAAAAAACTTGCTGGCGAATTATGTAAATCAACTTGTAGATTGTAACAAGTACAAACTGTACAGGTTGATAACATTCATCTCTCTCTCTCTCTCTCTCTCCCCCCCCCCCACCCCCCCCCCCCCCCCCCACAGCGGCCCCTGTCTGCCCCCCCAACAGCTCCTACACGCTGTGCGGCAGCGGCTGCCCAGAGACGTGTGTGGGGGCGGCCGGCCCCCCCGGGTGCGGTGCCGTGTGCGTGGAGGGCTGCCAGTGCGACCCGGGCTTCATCCTCAGCGACGCCCAGTGCGTCAGCCTCAAGGACTGCGGCTGCACGGACCCCCACGGCTCGTACCACCCGGTGAGCAGGACCCCCCCCCCTCCCCCTTCTGATTATTTTTTATATTCAATATAATATTTAATATTTTTTGGGATTTGTTATAAATTGTTATTATTTTTGCGGTTTATTCAAGTTAATATTTCAATAATCTTTCTTTTTAAATTCATATCTTACTTTTGGATTGTAAATGATCCAATTGAAAAGTTTTTTAGCTGCTTTACGAGTGTGTGCATTTGTGTGTTAATGTGTGTGACTCTGCGTGCCTGTGTTAACGTGTGTGTGTCTGTGTGTTAATGTGTGTGTTTGGGTACATGTGTGTGTGTGTGTTGATGTGTGTGACTCTGCGTGCCTGTGTTAACGTGTGTGTGTGTGTGTGTGTGTGTGTGTGTTAATGTGTGTGACTGCGTGCCTGTGTTAACGTGTGTGTGTCTGTGTGTTAATGTGTGTGTTTGGGTACATGTGTGTGTGTGTGTTGATGTGTGTGACTCTGCGTGCCTGTGTTAACGTGTGTGTGTGTGTGTGTGTTAATGTGTGTGACTGCGTGCCTGTGTTAACGCGTGTGTGTGTGTGTCTCCTCCTCCAGGCGGGCGACCACTGGGTGGAGGAGGGCTGTACAGAGCGGTGTGAGTGTCTGGGCGGAGGTCAGATCCGCTGCCACGCCGCCAGCTGCCGACCCGTCTCTGAGAGCTGTCAGCTGCAGGGCGGCGAGTACGGCTGCCACCCCGTCGGTATGAGACCCAGGAAAACATACACATTTATGTACTATTATATACACAATATTATATACATCAGCGTTATAGTGTTTATCACCAGTGTGAGGAATTCAGGAATCTACAGTCAGCCCAAAGCGATTACACTTTGCTTTGAGTCGCCGGTTTGAATCCCCGCCGTGGTCTTGGAACAGTGGGGTTGATGTGCCCTTGAGCACGCATGGGAATAGAATGCATTCAATGGAACGAAACATGAAACGCAGCGGGCGCAAGGGCGATGGCAATTTCATAAGAATGCGTACGTGCAGACAATGTATCAAACTCTGGCTCTGCCCCCTCTCTACCTCTCGCTGTCCATCTCACCTTCGCTCTCTCGTTCCCACTGTCTCTCTCCCACTCACTCTCTGTCACTCTCTCTCTGTCTCTCACTCTTTCTCTGTCTTTCTCTCTTTCTCTCTCTCTCGCCCTCTCTTTCTCTCTCTCTCTCTCTCTCTCTCTCTCTCTCCTCTCTCTCCTCTCTCTCTCTCTCTCTCTCTCTCTCTCTCTCTCTCTCTCTCTCTCCTCTCTCTCTGTCTCTCTGTCTCTGTCTCTGTCTCTGTCTTTGTCTCTCTCTCTCTCTCTCTCTCTCTCTCTCTCTCTCTCTCTCTCTCTCTCTCCAGAAACGGGCATCTGCTCGGTGTCGGGGGACCCCCACTACGTGACCTTCGACCGGCGGACCCACCACTACCAGGGCTCCTGCTCCTACACGCTGACCGAGCCCTGCGGCCCGCCCTCCACCAACGCCAGCCTGCCGGCCTTCAGCGTGGTCACGCAGAACGAGCACCGCGACAGCGCGCGCCGCGTCTCCTACGTGCGCGCCGTGGTGGTCAGCGTGCACGGGACGGACTACGTCCTGGGGAAGGGACGCGTCGTGCAGGTACGAGAGGCGCCGGGCGGGGTTGTGGGCGGGGGTCTTTAGAGGGAGAAAGGGGGCGGGTTCCAGGGAAATGGAAGGATTCTGATTGGTTGAATAGTGGGTGGCTTGCCGTGGATTGGTTGCGTGTGGGACGAGCGATGCGTGGTTGTGAGCTGAGACGGGGGAATACCTGAGGCTGCACGGGTTTTGAGGACCTCTGTTGGCAGAGGTTGTAGCTGCATCAGTTTTAGACACCGTTTTTTCCCCGGTGGGGGCAAAAGTGGACCATGATATAAGCAATTATAAAGAAAAAATCCCTAGATGGATTGACTCATTGAAGGGCATTTTACATTTCTTGAGAAACGTTATAGTTCCGATATTTTTTATGGATTTATAGTGCAATTAAAAAAGTCACGCAGCGCAGGTTTAACTGTTAGATCCATGCTTCACGTCTGAAACCCGACAGGCTCTGCATCTTTAAGTAACCTAGATGCCAGTTCATCATACTGGGAAGGGTGTTAGCCATGTCCCACTAGCCATAGCCACTGGGCTTCTCTCTCTCTGTACATCACGCCGTCCTCTCTACTGCTCTCTCTCTCAGGTCAACGGAACCAAGCGCACCCCGCCACTGACCCTGACCAACGGCGTCGAGATCTACCTCAGCGGGAAGTTTGTCGTCTTGGAGACCGCCTTCGGACTGAGGGTGCGCTTCGACGGGAACCACCACGCCGACGTGACGCTGCCAAAGTCCTACAGCGGCCTGCTCTGTGGCCTGTGTGGTGAGGAACGCTCAGTTAGCCTAGCGTAACGCCGGTGGCTAGCAGGAAGATAGCTAGCAGGAAGATGGCTAGCAGGAAGATAGGGGGTCATCCCTATGTTCCCCAGGTCCTATGTTCCCCGGGTGCAAAGGGTTAGGGTCAGGTTTAGGGTTATGGTTAGGGTTAGGGTAGTCTGGCTGAGCGGAAATGGACAGCGTCTATAGCGCTAGCGTCGGATTCCACCGCTACTCCTCCCCTTCCTGTTGCTGGCTTTCCCGTATTGTGCTCCTCCTCATGGACACCACTGCTGCTTCCCGGGGTTAGCCCCGCCCTAGACGACTGTGATTGGTTTAAAGAAATAAAAACAGGCCAGCCCAGTTTCCCCCCGGATAGACGGCTCTAAATAGTGTGGTTCCAGACCATTGTACTTGCTGTAGTTTGGTCTGGCTTTGCGAGACTAGGGTGAGGGTTAACCCTAAATCTAACCCTAATCATAACCAATCGGAGGAGAGACATTCTGACCAATCACAGGCGAATCAGAGGCGAAAAAGGCGGTACTTGCCCCTACCATCCTACAGTCACATAAAAAGCGGGATACATAGGAACCGGGGAACATACGCTCTCGCCATCTTCCTGCTAGCTAACTTCCTGCTAACCATCTTCCTGTAAGCTAGCTATCTGCTAGCCAAGCTAGCAGATAGCTAGCTAACAGTAAGATGGATAGCAGGAAGATAGCTAGCAGGAAGATAGCTAGCAGGAAGATGGCTAGCGAGTTGCTAACGCCAAAAGGCGCTTTATGCTGCAAAAGACTAGGTTGCTAGGTTACATTTATTTCCGTAATGAAATCACAGCAAAGTTGGACCAATGGATGCATTTGGGGGGGTCTTCATCCACCATTGGAGAAAGTGAAGGTGTCTCCAGCGGCCCCTGACCCTGTGAATGTGTCCGTCCCTCCAGGGAACTTCAACGGACAGTCGGATGACGACAACATCATGTCCGACGGGAAGCCGGCCGGCTCCACCAACCAGCTGGGAGACAGCTGGGCCGTACCAGACAACAGGCCCGAGTGAGTCCGCACACACACACACACACACGCACACGCACACAGAGCTAATACTAATACAAACATCCACATATCCCACATTCTCAGTGATTGACCTTTAAACCCACCTTCTGTCGCTGCCCCCTCCTCGAGAGATTTGCGGATATTTATTTGTCCCGATCATTTGCTTCCTCCCTCTCCTCCGGGTAATCCCTTCCTTCGCCCGTCACCTCCTCTTCACTTCTCCATCCTCTTCCTCCACCTCCACCTCCCCCTCTTCGCTTCTCCACCCTCTCCCTCGTCTTCCTCGTCGTCTCTTAGCTGCACCAACGGCGGAGGACCGGAGGAGTGCAAGAAAGAGGTGGAGGAGGACGCCAAGAAGCCCACCAGCTGTGGCATCATCACTGACATCGAGGGTGAGACCCCCGCACCGACGCACACACACACACATGCGATCACATGATCGCAGGCACACACACACACACGAGCGCACACCGTATAGCGCACGTCGAAGGACATACGAAGCCTGGTGAAAACGACACGTTGCTCAGAAGTGGTGGCTTGCAGTGAAAGAGCTGCATTGTGCGTTCGGCCTTTACAAGTTGAGAGTGTTCAGTGCAAGAATTAGAGAGCAGGAAACATAATCTTACTGAAACAGAATGAATCACTGCACTCAAACCCAGTTGGATGGTCCTGAATGGAATGTTGTACTGGGCATTGGATAAATACAAACCCTGGAATCTCAATTTGCTTTATCTATTATGGATCTTCCGCCTCTGTGAATATTAAGTGACTCTCCCCCTCCCCCCCACTCTCTCCCTCCCCTCTCTCTCTCCCCTCCCTTTCTCCCTTCCTCCCTCCCACTCTCTCCCCCTCCCTCTCTCCCCCCTTCCCTCCCCCTCTCTAACTCTCCCCCCCCTCTCTCTCTCTCCCTTCCCTCCCCCCTCTCTCTCCCCCCTTCCCTCCCCACTCTCTAACTCCCCCCCCCCCTCTCTCTCTCCCCCCCTTCCCTCCCCCCCTCTAACTCTCTCAGGTATCTTCGCAGCGTGCCACGAGGTGGTCCCCCCGGGGCCCTACTTTGAGAGCTGTGTGTACGACATGTGCGCCACGGGCGGCGAGGCGGTGGCGCTGTGCCAGGCCATCGAGAGCTACAACGACGTCTGCGCCGCCGCCGGCGTGGCCATCATCTGGAGGAACAACACCTTCTGCCGTAAGTGGGGAGGGAGGGAGGGAGGGAGAGAGGGAGGGAGGAAGGGAGGGAGGGAGGGAGAGAGGGAGAGAGGGAGGGAGAAAG
The DNA here is from genome assembly GCF_026213295.1 of Gadus chalcogrammus. Classification (NCBI taxonomy): domain Eukaryota; kingdom Metazoa; phylum Chordata; class Actinopteri; order Gadiformes; family Gadidae; genus Gadus; species Gadus chalcogrammus. The sequence continues at coordinate 4,558,801 of NC_079428.1, read as the reverse complement.
AGTGCGGGATGGAGGGACGGAGAGAGGAAGAGATGGAGGGAGGGAGGGAGGGGAAGAGTGAGGGAGGGAGAAACAGAGAGGAAAGGAGGGAGGGGGAGAGGGAGGGAGGGAGGGAGGGAGAAAGAGAGGGAAGGAGGGAAGTAGGGAAAGATAGAGAGGGAGGGAGGGAGGGAGGCGAGAGAGAGAGGGGTGAACCGCCCTACCCCCACCTCTCCCTAACCACCCCCTCTCTCCCCCCTCTCTCCCCCCTCTCTCTCCCCTCTCTCTCTCCCCCCTGCAGCCCTGAAGTGCCTGCCCGGCTCCCACTACGACCCGTGCGGGACGGCGTGCGCGCAGCCCTCCTGTCAGGACCTCACCCCCCCCTTCAACGACACCACGTGCCCCCGGCCCTGCGTGGAGGGCTGCCAGTGTGACCCGGGTCTGGTGCTCAGCGGCGACCGCTGCGTGCCGCCCGGACAGTGCGGCTGCACCGATGACGAGGGCAGATACAGACCTGTGAGTGTGTCTGTGTGTGTCTGTGTGTGTGTCTGTCTGTGAGTGTGTCTGTGTGTGTCTGTGTGTGTCTGTCTGTGAGTGTGTCTGTGTGTGTCTGTGTGTGTGTGTGTGTCTGTCTGTGAGTGTGTCTGTGTGTGTCTGTCTGTGAGTGTGTCTGTGTGTGTCTGTGTGTGTGTGTGTGTCTGTCTGTGAGTGTGTCTGTGTGTGTCTGTCTGTGTGTGTGTGTGTGTGTGTGTACGTGCATGCCTGTGTTAACGTGTGTCAGTGTGTGTACTGTACATGCATGCCTGTGTTAGTGTGTGCGTGTGGAGTGTGTACGCACGTGCATACCTGCGTTGCTGTGTTTGTGTGTACTTGCATGCCTGTGGTAACGTGTGTGTATGTGCACGACTGTTAACGTGTGTGTGTGTGTGTGTGTTAACATGTGTGTGTGTGTGTGTGTGTGTGTACGTGTGTGGTGTGTGTGTGTATGTGCACGACTGTTAACGTGTGTGTGTGTGTGTACGTGCACGCCTGTGTTAACGTGTGTGTGTGTGTGTGTACGTGCACGCCTGTGTTAACGTGTGTGTGTGTGTGTGTGTGTACGTGCACGCCTGTGTTAACGTGTGTGTGTGTGTGTACGTGCACGCCTGTGTTAACGTGTGTGTGTGTGTGTGTGTGTACGTGCACGCCTGTGTTAACGTGTGTGTGTGTGTACGTGCACGCCTGTGTTAACGTGTGTGTGTGTGTGTGTGTACGTGCACGCCTGTGTTAACGTGTGTGTGTGTGTGTTCCAGGTGGGCTCCAGCTGGTTCTCAGAGGCGGACTGCTCGCGGCGCTGCAGCTGCCACGGCTCCGGGAACGTGACCTGCGAGGCGTGGCGCTGTGGCCCCGCCCAGGAGTGCTCGGTGGTGGAGGGTGTGCTCGACTGTCACTCAACGGGTAGGAACACCACCCCCCCACGCCCCAACCCTGGAATTTAAATATTGATTATTTTATTTCAAACTCTGATCTCTGATTGGCCAAAGTGCTCAGCCTCAAACCCGTGTGGCGGTCCTGTGTTCCCCCCCCCCCAGGTAAAGGCATCTGCCACGTGGCCGGAGACCCCCACTACTACACCTTTGACGGAGTCATGCACACCTTCATGGGCACCTGCACCTACACGCTGGTGGAGGTAGGTAGACAGGTGGAGGGAGAGGGAAGTGACACGTCCTACTGTGTTGAGGAAAGGGCCCTCTGGTAAAAAGTTTCAGGAAATGTTCAAGACGATTCACGTTCCAAGACTTTTCAGGTTTCAAGACTACAACTATCATTTACAATAAGGGCCTTTAGTAGACATTTTTTTCCAAAGTGACCTAACTATCTAAGTTTCAAAACATTTCAAGATTCTAAACTTTTCAAGTTTCAAGTTTTGGAAGTTTCCACACTTGAAGTCTCAAACCGTTACGGTCCACACGCAGGCATACAAATGTATGTCTTCAGCTCGGATCAGACTGGATAAAAACCTCAAACCAAACCAACACCGTCACATCCGTCTCTGACGTCTGTCTCCCCTCCGCCCCTCCCCCTTTGTCCCCCCCGCCCAGGTGTGCAACACCACCCAGGTGACGCCCTTCAGGGTGGTGGCGAAGAACGAGGAGCGCGGTCAACCAGAGGCGTCCTACGTCCGCTCTGCGACCGTGTACCTGCCCGGCGACGTCGTGGTCACGCTGCAGAAGAGCCGGCGCGTCCTGGTGAGGGGGAGGGCGGAGTTGGAGGGTGGAGGTGGAGGGTGGAGGGGGAGGGTGGAGGGGGAGGCTGGAGGGGGAGGGGGAGGGGGAGGGTGGAGGGGGAGGGTGGAGGTGGTGGGGGGAGGGTTGAGGAGGAGGATAAAGGGGGAGGGTGGAGGTGGAGGGGGTGGGGGAGGGGGAGGTGGAGGGTGGAGGGGGAGGGGGGGAAGGCTGGATATGATGGAGAGGTGGAGGTGGAAGGGGGGGGTGGAGAGGGGTGGAGGGGCTGAACAGATGAACAGATGAACAGATGAACAGATGGGGAGATGAATGCGGTGGAAAGCGGTGAAAAGATGGAGAGAGGATGGGCGGAAGGGGTTGGGAGGACGGAGGGTTACAGAGCGGATTGGAGGGGGAGAGGCTGAAAAGATGAACAGATGGTGAGACGAGAGCGGTGAAAAGATGGAAGATAGAACGAGGAAGGGTTTGGAAAGGGCTGAAAAGATGAGAGGGAAGGGAGGATGGAGAGAGTATTGAAGCGGAAGGATACAGTGACACATCTTTGTTCATTACTCTTCTCCATAAAAGGAATCACCTTTTCGATGAAAGAGAGACAAGACATGCGGTAGTTAGTGTCTTCCACCTCATCCTATCACTTCACTCCGTTGATCAATGTATTCATCTTCCTCACTTCTCCGCCGCTGCTCCCCAGCTGAACGGGCGCCGCGTCCGCACCCCCCTGGCCCTCGCCGACGGGGCCAAGGTGCTGACCAGCGGCTCCTACACCCTGCTGGACACCAGCTTCGGGCTCCAGGTCAAGTTTGACGGCGTCCACCACCTGGAGGTCGTGGTCCCCGGGGACTACTTCAACAAGGTACGGAGCCCGGGGATAAAGCTCTGCATCATTAAAAGAGTCCCGACCCCGAGGCTGAACCGTGCAGAAACACTAGGAACGGCATTAATGTCTAATGGGGTTGTGTCAGGTGACTCCGCTGGGCGTTTGTGTAGCCGTGTCGCTTTCATTCAATCTTTATGCGCACATTGAATTATTCTCTCTCTCTCTCTCTCTCTCTCTCTCTCTCTCTCTCTCTCTGTCTCTCTGTCTCTCTGTCTCTCTGTCTCTCCCTCCCTCCCTCCCTCTCGCTCTCGCTCTCGCTCTCCGTCTCTCTCTCTCTCTCTCTCTCTCTCTCTCTCTCTCTCTCTCCGTCTCTCTCTCTCTCTCTAGGTGTGCGGTATGTGCGGGAACTACAACGGCAACTCCAGCGACGACTACCTGATGCCCAACAAGAAGCCCGCCAAGGACGTGATCGAGCTGGGCAACAGCTGGAAGTCTGAGGGCGACAGCGAGCCAGGGTGAGTGGGGGAGGAGGGGTGAGTGGGGGAGGAGGGGTGAGTGGGGAGGAGGGGTGAGTGGGGGAGGAGGGGTGAGTAGGGGAGGAAGGGAGGAGGGGGAAAAAGCTGAAACTGATATTCTCACAGCAGCAGCCTCGCTCGCTAAGGGCTAACGGCTAGCTAGGCCACTGCTAACCCGCTCAACTCAAACTACCGCGGTACAACCTCAGCTCCCTTTTATTAAAGCCTTCCTCCCTCCTCGTCCCTCAGCTGCCTGCCGGACTCGCGCCCCGACGTCCACCCCAACTGCACGGCGGACGAGGAGCTGGTGTTCGACGCCCAGTGTGCCTCCATCATCAACTCGGACCGCTTCAACAGCTGCCACTCTCTGGTGCCCCCGGAGGCCTTCCTGGGGAACTGCGTGTACGACATGTGCGAGTACAACGGCATGCAGGCCACGCTGTGCGACAACGTGGAGGCCTACGCCCAGGCCTGCCAGAGCGCCGGAGTGACCATCAGCTGGAGGAACAGCACCTTCTGCCGTAAGTCCACCACCAGGACGGGGGAGGGAGAGAGAGAGAGAGAGAGAGAGAGAGAGAGAGAGAGAGAGAGAGAGAGAGAGAGAGAGGGGAACTTTATTAATCCCTCTGGAAGGTTCCCTCAGGAAATTGCACTTGCAGCAGCAGGCACCATGTAACAAATAGAATTAGAGTTAAAAATAAGTAGAAATGCGCAAAAGTACAAAATGTAAATAATATATGCAGGGAAACAATATATGTTATATAAGTAGAATAGTATAGAAGCCAATAATGACATGAGGGAGTGCTTAAACAGTGCATAAAAACAGTGATAGAAAACAGTGTATCAAACAGCCAAGTTGTGGATATAAAACGACGGTCTGACTGCTCCTCAGTGTGGACGCTGTGGATGTGAACATGGGTTCAATCAAACAGTGTCAACAAATAATCTGGTCCAAAAAACGTGTCTTATTTTTTTAATAATAGTGTGGTTGCTTAATCAAAGTTTAGTAGATATGTCTGAGTCATATTTCTATATATATATTGACAAAGGTGAAACATTTCTAAGCTCAAAGCTTAGTTTCTGTTGAACTGGTCCCTGTGCCGTGAATAAACCTTAGTAGGAAGCATTAGTATAGACCGATGGATCGATAGATAGATACATACACAAACAATGTATTCCTGTCAAGCGAGGCGTGACCTGTAGGTGGCAGCAAACCTCCAACCGCCCTTTAAAAACACAGGCCATGCGTACAGAGCGCTCCACACCAGCTCTCTCACCCCACCCGCCCCTCCCCACAGCGATGCCCTGCGGCACCAACAGCCACTACTCGGACTGCACCCCCGCCTGCCCCCCCACCTGCTCGGACCTCTTCCCCCTCTTCTGCCACCTGCCGCCCACCGCCTGCGTGGAGGGCTGCCAGTGCGACGCCGGCTTCGTGCTCAGCGACGGCAAGTGCGTGCCCCTGGCTCGCTGCGGCTGCGTGGACACGGACGGAGAGTACCACGACGTGAGTGTGTGTGTGTGTGTGTGTGTGTGGGGGGGGGGGGTCGTCATAGGTTGGACACGGATGTAGCTCATAATACAGACTAAGGGACGGGTATGCTTACCCTGGTGCAGACCCTTAACCTTAATTAACCTCAATCTTCATTAACCTTAATTAACCTTTATCTTGATTAACCTTAATTAACCTTTATCTTAATTAACCTTAATCTTAATTAACCTTAATAACCTTAATCTTAATTTCGGTGGGGGAAGTCTTGTCACTGGTTTAGTCTGCTACCCGGGCCCTGTACATGTGGTATATGTCCTGCAGGATCATCAACACAAATGTTAACTGTTTACGCACAAATGTTAACTCTGTGTGTGTGTGTGTGTGTGTGTGTGTGTGTGTGTGTGTGTGTGTGTGTGTGTGTGTGTGTGTGTGTGTGTGTGTGTGCACCAGGTTGAAGACTCCTGGCTGACGGACAGGTGTGTTCAGCGGTGTAAGTGTTCCCTGGGAGGAAAGATCATATGTGACGCCCACAGCTGTCCCTCCAACTCCCTCTGCGCCCTGGACAAAGAGGGAGACAACTACTGCAAACCAGCCAGTGAGTACCCCAGTACAGCACACCAGTACAGCACACCAGTACAGCACACCAGTACAGCAGGACGCTCACTAGTAGAGTGCAATGACGTAACACACAGACATCAGGAGCAACATTGTAACTGCATCAACATCCTCCTCATCCATGTTCATCCTCCTCCATGTTATTTTTCGTCAATTTGGTTTCTTCAAATGCATTTATTGCTCTTGTCTTGTTGGCCTAATCATGTGCACTGCCCCTTCCTCCCCATTCTCCTGCTGCTCCTTCTGCCCTTCCTCATTCTCATCCTCCTCTTCCTCCTCCGCCTTCTCTTCATCCTCCTCCTCCTCCTCCTCCTCCTCCTCCTCCTCCTCCACCTCCTCCTCCACCCTTCCACCCGTCCTCCCAGAGTTCGACAAGTGCAGCGTCTCGGGGGACCCCCACCACCGCACCTTCGACGGCTTCACCCACCACTTCCAGGGCCCCTACACCTACTTCCTGACGCGCTCCCAGCCGGACGCCACCCAGCTGCCCGCGCTGGCGGTGCGCGGCCGCAACGTCCGCCGCGGGGGCAGCCGCCGCGTCTCCTTCCTGGACGAGATGTACGTGGACGTCTACGGCGTCAGCGTGCGCTTCCTGCAGCGCAAGAGGGTGCTGGTGAGTCGGCCGCGCCGTCGTACCGTTCCTCAAGACCTGAGATACAGCGGCGTCTTGAGGAAGGGTCAAAGACACCGGAAGTTAGGGGCTTTTAATTTGAAAATTCACCTATTCTCTTTTTTTTTTTAGATTATGTTAATAACATAATTATAATTAATTAATTAATAATAATTTTGGAGTGTGTTATTTATAATGTACAATGTCGACTAAGAAATATGAAAATATATAAGTAAAATACAAAAAATAAGATTAACAAAAGGGAGATCTGAGAAGTTATTCTGTTATACAAAATATAAAAAGGTTCTCTCCCTCCCTCTCCTCTGTCCTCTCTCTCCCCCTCTCCCTTTCCCTCCCTCTCTTCTCTTCTCTCTCTCCCTCTATCTTTCGCTCTCCTCTGTCTCCCACTTTTTCTCCACTCACTCACTCACTGTCTCTGTCTCTGTCTCTGTCTCTGTCTCTGTCTCTGTCTCTCTCCCTCTCTCTCTCCCGCTCTCTCTCCCCCCCCCCCCCCCCCCCCCCCCCCCTCCCAGGTGAACGGCGAGCGCATAGCCCCGCCCCTGACCCCGGTCCCGGGCCTGTCCATCACCATGAACTCCAGGCAGGTGCAGCTCACCACTGACTTCGGCCTCACGGTGCGCTTCGACGGCCGCAGCCACGGAGGTCAGTACGGCCGCGTGCAGAGAGCTGTGGTGCAGACAGGGGGCGCCACACTGCGACTCCCTTTAGACGCGTCCGCCATCGCCCTCAGCCAATGGCAGCGAGATGCTTGGCGTGCTGTTTCTTTACCGATTGTACGCGAAATAAGGATGAATGGAGGAATAATTAATAAATAATTTATGAACTAGAATTACATTAGGCATCCACAGATAAATGAAATACATAATGAGTATATATATATATATATATATATATATATATATATATATATATATATATATACACACGATAATAAAAGACTAAGAAGCAAATAAATGAATACAGAATTATGGTGGTGGAATCCTGAGAAATTGTCATTTTTTTGTCCAGAGCAAAGAGACAGATTTGCATATTGAATATTCAAAGAAAATATGCATGTCCCGCCTTCCAGAGATCTGGCTGCCCAGCACCTACAAGAAGGCCGTGGGCGGCCTGTGTGGGAACTACGACGGCTCGTCACGCAACGAGTACATGAAGCCCGACGGACAGCTCACCCGCAGCCTCAACGCCTTCGGGGACAGCTGGAGGACCAATGAGAGGCAGCGGGCCGAGGAGCAGCCAATCAGGACGCTGCCCCAGAGAGTGCACCTGCACAGGTGAGGCTGGAGGGAGAGGGGGAGGGAGAGAGAGGGGGAGGGGGAGAGGGAGAGGGAGAGAGAGAGGGGGAGAGAGGGAGAGAGGGAGGGAGAGAGGGAGAGAGAACTATAAGTCGGCGACATGAATGAAATCATGAAGGGTCATCTAATACTCGTAATAATGTCCTTTGAATCACAACACCTGATAAAGAAGAGGGGATTTTATCTCTGTCCAGGCGTGAGGTGGAGACCCCCCCAGACAGCGGCTTCGAGACCTCCGGCTGCACCCCGGCTGACCTCAGCGACCTCAGCGGCCCGGCCAAGTGTGGAGCGCTGGATGACCCCGCGGGGCCCTTCGCCGCCTGCCACGCCCTCCTGGCCCCCGGCCCCTTCAAAGAGTAAGCTTTGTGTCTGTCTGTCTGTCTGTCTGTCTGTCTGTCTGTCTGTCTGTCTGTCTGTCTGTCTGTCTGTCTGTGCGTGTGTGTGTGTGTGTGTCTGCGTGTGTGTGTGTGTGTGTCTGCGTGCGTGTGTGTGTGTGTGTGTGTCTGCGCGTGCGTGCGTGTGTGTCTGTGTGTCTGCATGTGTGTGTGTGTGTCTGCGCGTGCGTGTGTGTGTGTGTCTGTGTGTCTGCATGTGTGTGTGTGTGTTCCCGTCCTTCTTGGGGCCCCTCTGAGGCGTCCCCCTGCCTCTGTGGGCCCTGTTCTCTGTGTGACGTGGTGCTGCGTTGTGATTGGACAGCGACTGCGTGTTCGACCTGTGTGCCGAGCGGACGGACGCGGCGCTGCGCTGCGCCAGCTACGACGTGTACGCCGTGGCCTGCCAGGAGGCCGGGGTCCCGCTGGGCCCCTGGAGACAACAGCTGGACTGTGGTACGATAGGGCCCGCCCGGCCTCTCTCCCACCCCCGTCTCACTCTCATCTCACTCTCATCTCACTCCCGTCTCACTCCCATCTCACTCCCATCTCACTCTCCCCACACTCCATCTCCCACCATCTCACTCCCAGATCCATTACACACACGCACGCACACACACACACACACACACACACACACACACACACACACACACACACACACACAAATATACTGTAGATAGGTTACACAAGCATGCATGCACACACACACACACACACAAACACACTCACACACAGCAAACAAGTTGGCAGCTGTACTAAACCTCTCTCTCTCTCTCTCTCTCTCTCTCTCTCTCTCTCTCTCTCTCTCCCCCTCCCTCCTCCCTCCCAGCCATGAGCTGTGGCCCCAACAGCGTCTACGCCCCCTGCATGTCGCCTTGCCCCGCCTCCTGCGCCGACCTGGCCGCCCCCACCGACTGTGAGGTCACTTCCTGCGTGGAGGGCTGCCAGTGCGCGCCGGGCTTCGTGATGAGCGAGGGCGAGTGTGTGCCCTACACCCAGTGCGGCTGCACCTTCCTCGACAGATACTACCCCGTACGTATCCCGCAAGATGGCCGCCGCCGCACCACACCGCTCACAGCAGAAGAACCGCAGTATAAAATACGCAGATGCAAATTAAATAACTATGTATGACGATGACGAAGGTAATTATAACGACAGTGTACAGTGTCGAGATTATAATGGAGTGAACGCAAATGCAGAAGTTGAAATAGAAGTGAGTGTGTTGAGGTGACGTTTTATAGTCTTGGAAATGATTGCGTACCGACTGTATTATAGTGATCATGGAAGAGGTAGGGGATAAAGTCAAACTCAGCAGAAATACTTCACATGAAACAACAAATACTTTAGGGGAAAAACGGGCCACAAAATCCAGTTTACTTGAACACAGGAACAAAAACACATGGAAACTTGAGTAAAAACAGCAGGAACAAAATGGCCGTAGTGTAAATCTAGACCAACGTCTACGGGCCGCCCCAGCGTCCCTCGCTCTCCTCCTTCTGGTGTGTGTCGCCCTCCTCCTCTGACCGCTGCACTGCGTCCTTCCTCCCTGCCTCTGCGTGTGCAGCTGACGGATGTCTTTGTGACGGAGCGCTGCGACCAGGCGTGCCAGTGCACCGCCACGGGCGCAGTGTGCCAGGCCAAGTCCTGCCCCGCCGACCAGGTCTGCGCCGTCAGCGACTTCAAACGGGACTGCTTCAAAGGTACGTGTTTTCATATATATATATATATATATATATATATATATATATATAGTGTGTGCGTGTCTGTCCGCGATCGTCGGGTAAAGATAAAAATGTACTGTTAAAAATAAAATTGGTGTCACGTGTGTGTCACCTCCGTTCACTGTGTCTGTCTCCGTGTGTGTCTCCGCGGTGTCTGTCTCCGTGTGTGTCTCTCCTCTGTTCACGTTGTGTCTCCGTGTGTGTGTGTCCTTAACGCAGCGGGCCCGTGCCTTGACCACGGCTGCCAGAACGGAGGGCAGTGCGTGGCCCAGAACACCAGCCACTACACCTGCAGCTGCCTGGAGGGCTTCCAGGGGACCTTCTGTGAAGCGGAGAAAATCGACGGCGGGGGTGGAGGCGGCGGTCTGGGTACACGGAGCCATTCAAAAATAACTCTAAACAGTACAGTCGTGTGTCAATGTGTCCGACGTCGCCGCAGAGTCGCTTTCGATATGGTTCAAAGTCAGTGACGGGCTGGAATCTACTTCCTTTGCGTTTTTCTCTTGCACAGAAATGTTAAAGGGGATGTAATGACAAAGAGGACATTGGAATTGCGTGTCCTAATATCATCTATTATGAATTTGTTTTTGCACATACAAAGAAATTGAAATCAGGGATGAGTGACAGATCCCGGTGATAATCATATTACTTAGCATTGCGGTTGGAAATATATAATAACACTTTGGCATAATCAGTGCACATTATGTATAGAATAAGCATAGCATCTCATCTACAGCATGTGGTCGACGAGCCGAACCCTTTGATCGTGACCCTTTTTGTTGCTCTCGTCTTCCAGAGACAAAGTGGATCATCGTGATCGCCGTCCTGGCGTCCCTCGCCGCCGCCGCCCTCGTCGTGGGCGTGACCGTCTGCTTATACAAGCGCAGTGCCAAGTAAGTACTGAGCCACGCCACCCAGACCAAAGCGTGCTACAGGCAAATCGTGTTAACGCCGCGAGACAGACAGGGCTACGGCTGAACGATTCTTCGAATTCAATCAGAAATCGCGTAATAGAAGATGATTTGCAAAATCGCCCAAAAAATATTATGCTTTTTTTTTATCGCTTCATTTGTTACTGTTACAGTAATATCAGTATTTTTTCTTTTACTATTCAAGTTAAATAAAGGTGTTATGAATGAATGCATCAATTAATCTAAACACATAGGCGTGGCCTAAAGGACAGAGCAGTTTATATGTTGACTGTTTCCAATGTTTTGTTGGTCATGCTATAGAATGATTTATTGCTTGTTTAGCGAATACTCCAGAACATAAGGAACTTTAAAAATAAAAATCGCATACGAAATTGCAATCTCAATATTGATCGAAATATCGCAATAAGATTGTTTCCCCAAATCGTTCAGCCCTAAGTGACACTCAGGAAGTTCTGTAGTAGTAAAACACTATGTGAACATGTCATGTTTCAGGAGTGGAATGTACCGTTTCAAATGTTTGTAAAATGTTTCCTTCATTGGAGCTGTGGAGGTTTTCCTTCTTTTGCTTTGGGCAATGTCTGTGGATCAAAAAAACTAAAAGAGCAAGAACAAAACAAATGTCATGTTTGTTCCAGGTCCGAACATTATGTTGTCGAGCATAACCACAGACTAGTTCACCTTTCTTACCCGTCCGACATTCAGTACAAGCGCCACCAGGTAACGGACGGTCACTCTGATCCCGGCATGGAAGGTTACGGGGTTAAAGGGTGAGCTACGCACTGGACCCCCACGTGAACTAAGTGTTTTAGATGTTAGCACAAGAGAGAAAAAACGTTATAGAAAGCAATCCGTAGGATGACTATTTATCAGTCGTTATCTTTTTTCATTCACAAACGTGATCTAGTGCGTAGCTACTCTTTGATCGGGCTAAAGAAAACCTCGGGGGGGAAACGCTTTTATTTGCTCGAAGGAACTTGATCTGCTTGGGACGAGGAAACGCACTGCTGCCAGTTTCTAGATTTCTTTCTACTAACCTACTAACTTTTTTCCCTGGCTGTCTCGCTCGGTAAAAAGACGAAAGATCACACGTTGTTGGTTTGAAACTATGTTTCTTCTGCGTTTGCCTACCCTCCACAGACACAAGACAACGACCTTTGAGCAGACCACTGTACAGATGGCAACGACAAGTAAGACGGATTCCAAATGTTTGCAGTCTGGGTCATATTCAAAGCTTTTAAAAGTTAAAAAAGATGAGGCAGCAAAAAAAATGTTTTGTCTTTGTCTCCCACAGGTGAACCATATGAAGAATTAACAGAAGGGGCACACGATCTAAAGCGCACCTCGATGTGATACACGCAAAGTAATCTTATTTAAGAAAATTGGAAAACTCATATGCTTGTATATATTTAAAAAAATACTATTTTAGATGTCATTTTTCAAAACTTGAACAAGTACATTTAATCACACAAACCTTATTCTAATTTAAACTTTTACAATGGATGATGTGAACGATGTATATTTGAATGTAGAAGTTGTTTCAAGTAAAGCAACCCTTAAAAAAAAACATGGGTGTTGTGTGCCTGAGTTTCTCAATCCGTCCCACCCATTAACTGAACTATATCAACAGTTAAAAACTAGCCATGAAACGTCCATTCATTCAGTTCAATACTTCTATATTCCCCCTCCCTCTCCGAATGGAAAAGGAATTGAAGAGATGAGATGAGGAATTCTTTTAGCGTTTGGTAATAAAGTCATTGTGTGAATATATTCTCAAATATAAAATCTGAGCATGTACTGTTAGTGTCTTGGTGGTGAAGTGGTGAGACCTGAAGATTCAAGAACAGGAGACAAGGGTTCAAGTCCTGCACAAGTCGGTTGTTTTTCCAAAATTCATCGTGGGAATATAATCTCAAATAAAAGGTTTGACCATGTATAGCTAGTGTCTTTGTGGTGCAGTGGTAAGATAGGTTGATTAAAGTGCTGGAACAGAAGAAAGCTTCAAGTCCTTATGTTGGTGGCTTTTCATAGCGTGAATGTAATGTCAAATATGACCTCCGGCCATCAGAAAGCATCGGATCTGTGGTACATTGGATCGAGCTCTCGGTAAACGGTGCTGAGGTTGTGTGTTCAATTCCTGCAAAGATTGGTCACTATAGATCTGAAAGTTGTTTTTAATCATACGAGATCTAGGAATTCAAGTCAAATCTATCCTCCACTGCGGTCATACACAATGACTTGGTGGTGTAGTGGGGAGAGCAAGTGGTTATGATCATCAGGGTTCCTGGTCCTAGTTCCCCTCATGTTTAACTATAGATTCTTTAAAAAAAAATATATATATATATTTGGGGGCGGGGATGGTTAACTTCATCACAATACTTTCAAAACGTTAATTGTGCAAAAAAGTTGCAAGACCCTCTTGGTTGTAACCTCCAAAATGTTATGATCAGTGTCTTGGTGGTGTGGCGGTTAGGGCTGTTGGTTAACACTCTGCAGGTGCAGGTTCGAGTCCCCGCATGCACGGCTATTAAGAAGCTGACGTCATGATGAGCTTTCAGACACTATGTAGGTTCAAGAGGTACCGTAATGGATACATCTTATTTCTCTGTCATGTGAATGGTAAAGTCAAGTATAACCTCCAAACATGTTCTGGAGGCCTCTTGGAGGTGAAGCGGTCAGGGCTGTAGGTTAACACTCTGTAGACTCAGCTTTGAGTCCCCGCTCACAGGGATTAATAATTTGATCATCCATTCTTGCTGAGCCTAGATTCTGTTCACCGCCGCTTAGACACAGGGTTTAAGTCCCCTGATGGAGTAAGTACCTTAATGGATACCTGTTATTTCTAGACTGTGTGAATTGTAAAGTCAAGTATAACCTCCAAACCTGCGCTGGTAGGTGTCTTGGTGGTGTGGCGGTAAGGGATGTTGGTTAACACTCTGCAGGTGCAGGTTCGAGTCCCTGCTCGCACGGGCATTAAGAAGCTGACCTTCATGATGAGCTTTCAGACAATATGTATGTTCAAGAGGTACTGTACCGGATACATCTTATTTCTCTGTCATGTGAATGGTAAAGTCAAGTATAACCTCCAAACATGATCTGTAGGCGTCTTGGTGGTGATGCGGTCAGGGCTGGTGGTTAACGCTCTGTAGGCTAAGGTTCGAGTCCCCGCTCACACAGCCGCCAGAGGTACCTTAATGGATACATCTTATTTCTCGATCATGTGAATGGTAAAGTCAAGTATAACCTCCAAACCTGCTCTCTGGGAGTCTTGGTGGTGCAGCGGTCAGGGCTGTTGGTTAATGCTCTGTAGACTCAGGTCCGAGTCCCTGCACTCACGGCTACTACGTATGATATTATTGACATTCAATTTCACACGACATTGCTTCTTGTGAATTGTTAAGTCAATTATGAGCTATGATTAAGTCTGACCCAGTGGGGCAGTGGATAGAGCTGTTTGAGTTCTGTTCTTGAGTCGTGTATATGACCTGGGTTCAAATCCTGTCAGGAACACTCACCTTTGATTGGAGACATTTTCCAACAATGTCATGTGTATTGTAGGGTCAACAATGAACTCTCACCGTTTCTAAGTCGGTGTCTCTGTGGCGCAGGTGATAGAGCTGTTGAGGATCTGTTCTGGAGACACCGGTTCGATTCCTGCCAATGGGGGTTTTGTGAGAATCACTCTCTGGTGATTGGATGAGTGTGAATGACTGTCTGTGTGAATGGATGTGTCTGTGAATAAGTTAATTCGCAGCCATCGATTCACACAGACAGTCATTGGGAATGAATGGATGAGTGGGAATGACTGTCTGGGAGAATGGATGACTGTGAATGAGTGCACTCATTCGCAGCCATCCATTCTCACAGACAGTCATTCGAAATGAATGTGTGAGAGAATGGACCCAATCAGCAGAGAGTCGTTCCCATAAGACCCCCCACCGTAGGAGTCAAACCGATGACTCCAGAACAGATCCTCAACAGCTCAAACACCCGGAGGAGGGGACGTTTTGATGAAAGTTTCTCCTTTACTTTAACAAAAATGTTGTACTCCCACCTGGATTCCAGGTGAGAGTGTGTCAGGGAGTCCCAGGTGAGAGTGTGTCAGGTAGTTCCAGGTGAGACTGTGTCAGGTGGGACTTGAACCCCGGTCTCCAGAACTGATATCCAACAGCTCTCTCACATGCGCCAACGAGACACTTACTAGTACATGGTCGAAAGTTATAGTTGTCAATGACATTTTAGACATTTACATGTTTTCAAAATCATAGTAGGATTCCAAGGTTAGTGCAGAAGTGGGTACTTGAACCCACGTCTCCAGAACAGATAACAAACAGCTCTCTCACTTGCACCACCAAGACACTGGGAATGATTAAAGCTTATAAGTAACATTACTTTGAACGACATTGTTTCTACAATCAAATTTCACGGCTAACCCGGGGAATTCCCATTCTTGACGCACAATGATGAATTTGGGATTAAACAAATCGTCTCAATCTGGGTAAAACAGGCAAATTTTCATATACCTCTGCGTATCCCTTTAAATTCCTTTGAAGGTCTAGGAAGGCCTATATTTCATCTCCAGCCTTTTCATATTAGTGACACTGGGAAATATCCCTAATACACCCCCCCCCCCCTACCAAGAGCAATCGCCCATCAAGGCATTGAGGCTAAATTGGTACATTGTTAAGTGACTCAAACCCAGGACCTCAGGCTGATGACCGGGAATCGCCACAGCGCTGGAGATTACCAGAAGAAAATTTGACATTATATTCGACATGACTGTGGTTGAAAAACAACAGTCATAAGCAGGACTTGAAGCTGGGTCCCAAGCACTTTATTCAGCAGGTCTTCAAACTTCAAATGGAAGGGCTTTCATCAGTGGGCCATTGGCTAAATCACCATTGTGTGGTATACAATAACTCACATGACAATCTTCTTCAATTTAACTATATCACATTAAATCACAGATTCAGTCCTTTGTCGCTAACAGGTGAAAACATAAAGCAAATTTTCGATTTTAAAAAGCAAAACAATAACTTCAGCTTCATTCAATGAGGGCTTGTTACATTGAGTCCGCCGTGTGCCGCATTTGCGTGCCGTGTGCAACCGAGCAGACTCGCTGGGGCTATGGGCCGGGTTGCGCACCTGTTGGGCATTAAGCAATCAATGCTGCCATGTAGCGTTTTCTTCTAACAAATCTATGAAACCAGTTTTGACATCATCCCCCTGTGATGAGGCTGCAGATTTTTAACTATAAATAATTTATTAGGAGGTTTTTTAGAGCATCCTCCAGTTTATCAAAAACATCTGGAGATCAGTCAGTTTATGAACGTTAATCTATTGAATCGAGTCCCAGAGCAAGCATTAGTACCGTGCACCCTCTAGTTATGTATGCGTCTAAACAACTGCATCCAAGGGTAAATGTAGTGTATTAGGGATATTTCCCAGTGTCACTAATATGAAAAGGCTGGAGATAAAATATAGGCCTTCCTAGACCTTCAAAGGAATTTAAAGGGATACGCAGAGGTATATGAAAATGTGCCGGTTTTACCCAGATTGAGACGATTTGTTTAATCCCAAATTCATCATTGTGCGTCAAGAATGGGAATTCCCCGGGTTAGCCGTGAAATTTGATTTTAGAAACAATGTCGTTCAATGTAATGTGATTTATAAGCTTTATCTAATTCCATTGTCTTGGTGGTACAAGCGAGAGAGCTGTTTGTTATCTGTTCTGGAGACGTGGGTTCAAGTACCCACTTCTGCACTATCCTTGGAATCCTACTATGATTTTGAAAACATGTAAATGTCTAAAATGTCATTGACAACTATAACTTTCGACCATGTACTAGAAAGTGTCTCGGTGGCGCATGTGAGAGAGCTGTTGGATATCAGTTCTGGAGACCGGGGTTCATGTCCCACCTGTCACACTCTCACCTGGAACTCCCTGACACACTCTCACTTGGAACTCCCTGACACACTCTCACCTGGGACACCCTGACACACTCTCACCTGGAATCCAGGTGGGAGTACAACATTTTTGTTAAAGTAAAGGAGAAACTTTTATCAAAACGTCCCCTCCTCCGGGTGTTTGAGCTGTTGAGGATCTGTTCTGGAGTCATCGGTTTGACTCCTACGGTGGGGGGTCTTATGGGAACGACTCTCTGCTGATTGGGTCCATTCTCTCACACATTCATTTCGAATGACTGTCTGTGAGAATGGATGACTGTGAATGAGTGCACTCATTCACAGTCATCCATTCTCACAGACAGTCATTCCCACTCATCCATTCATTCCCAATGACTGTCTGTGTGAATCGATGGCTGCGAATTAACTTATTCACAGACACATCCATTCACACAGACAGTCATTCACACTCATCCAATCACCAGAGAGTGATTCTCACAAAACCCCCAATGGCAGGAATCGAACCGGTGTCTCCAGAACAGATCCTCAACAGCTCTATCACCTGCGCCACAGAGACACCGACTTAGAAACAGTGAGAGTTCATTGTTGACCCTACAATACACATGACATTGTTGGAAAATGTCACCAATCAAAGGTGAGTGTTCCTGACAGGATTTGAACCCAGGTCATATACACGACTCAAGAACAGAACACAAACAGCTCTATCCACTGCCCCACTGGGTCTGACTTAAACATAGTTCATAATTGACTTAACAATTCACAAGAAGCAATGTCGTGTGAAAT
The DNA here is from genome assembly GCF_026213295.1 of Gadus chalcogrammus. Classification (NCBI taxonomy): domain Eukaryota; kingdom Metazoa; phylum Chordata; class Actinopteri; order Gadiformes; family Gadidae; genus Gadus; species Gadus chalcogrammus. The sequence goes on along the minus strand of NC_079428.1, from coordinate 4,541,500 downwards.
TGAATGTCAATAATATCATACGTATTAGGCGTGAGTGCGGGGACTCGGACCTGAGTCTACAGAGCTATAACTAACAGCCCTGACCGCTGCACCACCAAGAGCCTTCCCAGAGCATGCTTGGAGGTTATACTTGACTTTACCATTCACAGGATAGAGAACTAAGATGTATCCATTACGTTTGGGGGTACTCCCTTCTTGGTTGCCGGGTGAACGGGGACTCGAACCTTAGTCTACAGAGCGTTTACTAACCGTTAACCACCAGCCCTGACCGCTTCACCACCAAGACGCTTACCATAAAATGCTTGGAGGTTATACTTGACTTTACCATTCACATGATAGAGAAATAAGATGTATCCATTACGTTTGGGGGTACTCCCGTTCTTGATGGCCGCGTGAGCGGGGACTCGAACCTTAGTCTACAGAGCTTTAACTAACCGTTAACCACCAGCCCTGACCGCTGCACCACCAAGACGCCTTCAGATGGTGTTTGGAGGCTATACTTGACTTTACCATTCACATGACAGAGAAATAAGATGTATCCATTAAGGTACCTCTCGAACCTACATAGTGACTGAAAGCTCATCATGAAGGTCAGCTTCTTATTAGCCGTGCATGCTGGGACTCGAACCTGAGTCTACGGAGTGTTAACCACCACCCCTTCACCGCTGCACCACCAAGACGCCGGCTAGGATCAGCTCGGAAGTTATACTTGTACTTGCTTCACATGATATAGAAATAAGAGTCAATCAGCAGGAGTTGAGCGCCAACAGCCTTTCACTTCCCCACGGTTAATTGGTTGTTTAATTGGCTGGTTAACTTAATTGGTTACGTATAATAGCCAGGGAGGGTTAGGACTGCAATGGGTGTCATTATGGACATACTGTGGCAGGCTCAGGTTTCTCAATACCAAGTTTAATTGAAAACCACAAAACACAGGGAGCAGGGCAAAGCAAATGGTCATTTATTAGCAGGTATTTACATCCAGAGGGGGGAAGCACTCAAAGCACACAGGCCTTAATCTGTCAGTTTCTCCCGTGTCCAGGGGTGATCGCAAGAAGTGCCCTCATCCAAAGCAGTCAGTGCAGGGTGGGGTTAATCAGAGGGTCCAGGTTATATATATATATATATATATATATATATATATATATATATATCTCTCTCTCTCTCTCTCTCTCTCTCTCTCTCTCTCTCCTCTCTCTCTCTCTCTCTCTCTCTCTCTCTCTCTCTCTCTCTCTCTCTCTCTCTCTCTCTCTCTCTCTCTCTCTCTCTCTCTGCTTAATGATCCTCAGGCTGACCTCGTTAAGGAAGGAACTCCATATAAGGCTTGTGGGTGGAGCCAGCAGGCTGCAAGATATCTCCCTTCAAAATAAATACCCCTCCCCCCTCCCTGTCGACTGCCACCATACATACAGTTAAAACTGTTGAAATAATCAAGGGTTAGGGGTCAATAAAAGTGGATATAGCTTATGTCTATTGTGATGGGGTGCTGGCCGGTTTATCTGTTAGGGAGTTAAGGTGGTTAGGCGTAGTCAGAGGGTCGTGCCAGGCATCCAGTCGAAGTCACGGCAACACGCTAAAACAGACGGAACAGTGAATTAGAACGGGGAGAGTGCACACAAAAGATGTAGACAGAGGCTAATATACAACCACAAACATCCAGATAGTCAGAACATGACACACCTCGTCCACACACTCAGCATGGGCCCTGCCTGCAGCAGCTGGGGGGCGTGGAGCTCTTCTGTACATCAGTAGGTATGCTGAGGAGGACCTGGATCAAGTGAGAAAACACATTAGTGGACGACAGATAATTATTCATTACCCCATTTGAGATGTTATGCTTTGATTGTTCTCCGACGTCTTCACACGCAAAGAATCCCGAAAGGACGGAATCTGAATCACAAAGATTTGAATTTAAATATCCAGTAGGTATGTTTACTTAGCGGTTTCTCCTTGCTGACAGGGCTGTGGGCGGAGCTGTGGAAATTCAACAATTAGTATTACAAACAGCCCATAATAACACTTTAAGAAACAACATTAGCAGCATTACAGGAAACAGCAGGGGAGATAGCGATAGCGATAGCAATAGCAGCTGGATACACATGGGGGGGGGGGGGACATATCTGAAGATATGATTGGAGGGACGAGGGACAGTCAAGTGTTTCTCACCAATCGGACGCGAGCGTCGTCAAAGTCATACCAGCCACCGGTCTCGTAGGACTTGATGGTCGCCGTGTAATGGCCGCATGTCAGACTTCCGTAGTGGTTGATGCGAGCATAGAGCTCGTAGTCACATCCCTGACGAAGGCAGAACAGGGCAAGAAGCAGGGAGGGTTGAGTGCAGAAAGGAAATGCCGTAGATCAACTAGTAATTAGTCAAAAAGGTCTGGTTATGAAGGCAGAGGCAGCAGATTCAACAACACCATTCTTGCCTTTGATAACTTGAACTCTGTGTTAAAAAAAAATGACATGCAGCCTTTCAGATAATTTTTAAACGAGGTCGGTTGGATCCTGTCTATTTGACTCTTGTCAATAACGGCATAAAAAAAAGACTCGACAAATAAATATTTATTAAAAGAGTCATTTATTATTAGCGCGGTTGGAAATGACCTGCGTGGGTGTGTACCTTTATGTGTAGCTTTTGAGGCACGTCGATACAACAGGTGATCTTCTCGTAGCGATTCCGCAGGTAGTCCAACTGGAACCTCTTCAGCTGCAGAGTGAGGATCTGAGGCGGGTGCTGCCAACTGCACACCTTACCCCGCAGGCGTCGCATCGAGAGGAGATGAGCTTGGTTGAATATTTGACTCTGATTGGGCAATCGCGGCTTTCTACAGCCTGTTATTGCTGAATAGCAGACCGCTGGTTTTAATAACCGACCAGTGTTGAGGACAGCTTTCCAATGCTAAAATCTAACGTTCAATTTTTCGAGCGGAATCATCATGTTTTCTTTTTTTTATCAAATACTCATTGCTTTAGTAATTAGCTGTGTAATAAGCGGGATAATGTACTCAGTTCCAGCTAGTGTTGGGAACCAAGGTTGCCCCCTGGTAAACAAAACAGATGTGATTTAAGATGAGTGAGGGATCACAAAAACAATACTCAAAATATTGAACAGCAGTAAGAGATCAGATAACACGACCCACAGTACCATGGATCAAAACAATGACCAAAACGATTGTTATCCTTAATATTTCACACATTCGTCGACGGCTCACTCACAATGGTTGCATCTTCTCGTGCTTGGCAGCGGTCGCAGTAAATCGTGTTGTCCCCGGTCAGGGTGGTTGGCGTGAAAACATCTTCAAAAGCCATTTCCTGTAAGCAGCCCCGAGGGTTAAACCATGGTGATTCTAAAGCTCTACTTTTTCAAAGGTTTCTATTCTTCACACACTCATACAGGGTGTGCGGTGAAATGTTTGTGTGCGATATGTGCTTAAAATATAAATAAAACACAATATATGTTTTAACAGAAATATATACACAGAAGAAAGTTAATAGTATGAAGTTATTGCAAGTATGTTGAGTTATTGCAAGTATTTACATATGCACGTGTTGTGAAATGAAGAATATTGTAAACACATTTATAATAAAACGAGTGCACAGGGAGATGTACAGATCGTATTGTGCAATACGGCCAGGGTTACATAGCTGGCCCACAGAGACGCCTCTGTACCAGGTTGTTCGCTGAGTACAGACGGAGGCCCGGTCCGACTGAGATCGGGAGAGACCAGAACGGGTCGTCCGTCTTGTTCTTGGTCCTACACCCGTGGCATTTGATGCAACGCTTCAGCGTCCCCTGAAACATCTGCAAGCCAAGAGGGACATTTTCATCGTCACAAATGAGTGAAGGAATTGCACCCCTACAATTTAAAATGCATGCCAGTACTTTATTCAATGGTTCAATTATTTTATTGTTGCCGTTGTTGATGTTGTCGTGTATAATTCGGCTATTTTGTTTGCTTTACTACGAAGTTGTCGCTTGCCTTGTCCTAAGAATTTCCCTGCCCACTTATGACCCTGTGTTGCACTGTACATTTGACAAATAAAACACTTTCACTTTGTCTTTAAGCTATTGCAATAACTCAACATACTTGCAATAACTTAATAACTTAACGTAGGCGTAGGTCGCGGCCTCAGGGCTTCCCACCGACCAGGTAGCAATGTGTGGTGCCCCCCCCCTGGCGCCGGTGGGGGGGATCGAGGGTCACGGTGCCGTGGCGCTCGGTGTTTATTCCGCGGCGCTGCGCCACACGTTGGTCTACGCGTGGGAAACACTGGGCCTGTTGGGGTGTGGCCCACGGAGGGGTCTGTGCGTTCAGTCGGCCTACCTCGGAAGCCTCAGGGCTGGTTCCACACAGAATCTTCTGGAAGTACTCGGCAGCGTCTCGCTGTTCGTAAACTGTAAGCAGGGGTTTCCGTGAGCAGGGATGGTGCATCAGAATGCTTCATACTTCCCCTGTGATGAGACGTCTCAAGATGGCTGCGGTACGGTTCAATTCTAAATCACGGTATATATATCTAAAACCTAGGCTAAATGTAACTTTGTTTGACCCTGGTTGGCATGAAAAACACAGTGGCAGTTTTAAACACAACAGGGTCTCCCCATAACGACCAATCATTTCACAATGTATTACAAAACAATGACCGGAATAACATTACTAGTACTAACACAACAACTAACATTCCTATGCTCCTAGGCTTCCAAAATGGAGGCGGTCAATGCAATGTGATTTTACTAGGAAATACAACACACAGCTGAGCTGTATAAGCAGGGAAAACACAGGTGTTAACCCCGAGCATTAACATTGCACAGGTAGACAGGTGTTTTACTTCTGTGTGTCAAAGCACCACCATTGGTCAATGTGTGTTATGTTCTAGTTATCCATCCCCAGATACATGCAAAGAGCAGACCCATAATGAGTGTTATAAGAGCAACACCTGTGTTTTAACAATACTTGACCAAAAGACGTCTTCTTACTGAAGGCATGACTTACTATCTGCCTCTGTGATCCCCAAGGCCATTGCAATGTCATTTATGTCAGCCGTACACTTCTCCAAATCCGAAAACAGCTTATCCAAGTTAGGGTCTAAGTAGAGTGAATGTGTAGCTGATCCCCTAAAAATAAATAAAAACAATATTTTAATATCCGGTTAATTAGGCAATTTCACATGAGGGAGTGCTCCATCCAGATGTACAATGGAAAGATCCGCCCACCAGTTGCTACAGTCCACTGGATAGGCTGATCTGTCCATCACACAAAGGGATTGACAATCCCACTTGTGACGTCACTTGAGGGTCGATTTTGACAAGTTTTGGATTGGACTGGATTAATAATAATAATAATAATAAATGAAATTTATATAGCGCTTAATATGGTACTCTAAAACGCTTAACTTTATTAATCCCCATTGGGGAAACTGGTTTGCCACCATGGATACATCTGATTTTACACTTTTTCCAACTGACTCTGGTCTGGAGACGTTTACTTAATTGTGTATAATATAATAATCAACGTCAGTTTTCAACAATTAAATTCAACGACACCAAACCTTTTCACTGCCTCTGGGAACCGAGGGGTCATGGATAGGACATGCAGCACGCTTGTCAGGTAGCAGAGGCTCGCAGGGTTGTTAATACCGTGATAGTCTGCAAACGAGGATCGAGTACATTATAAGACAACTAACAAACGTACCACACTTTAAAAGAAAGAGCCGTTACACGACATGCCACAGTACCTGAGTAAGGAATGTTGTCCAGACGAGCTGCGATTCTGTTTCTGCTCGTATTCCTGTTGTAGGACATCACTATTTGCCTCTAGTTTGAGGAAGTAGGCACCATCACGTTATCAGAAGGCTACTTTAGACATATTTGGTCCTCGACGAGACATGATCTTCAACAAAAGAATGCCAAATGTAAGGCTCAAGACAGGAATTCAAGGTCGTCTTGCATCGTTTTTTTAAAACGTGGGCACCAAGGCAACGTAAACATTTAGTTTCACTTTCGTTGGGACTTGGATGAGAGGAAAAAGGTCCTCTCATCCATAGCGTTAAATCATCATCTTTCACGTTGGACGAGTGTATTGGGGTCATTTAGTGAAATAAAATGAAAAATATCAATATAGTTTCATTTATTAGACTTACCCAGGTTTTACAATACAACAGGAAACGTAAGCTTCCGTTAAAAACGTAAGCATCAAGTGTTTAACGGGGACACAGCGACCCCTAGAGGTTATGTGGGTGAACTGCAGGGGTCAACGCCATTGTAATGACCCTGGAAGAGGAAGGGAATGAAGTATGGCTTACACATCGATTTATTAAGCGACAATGTTACTACCATTAGTCAGGTTTTGAACTACAACCTCTACTGTATTAAATATATTGACAGCTGATTTGTATGCATAAGACTCATACAGCTGATGCAGGTATACTTATACCTGCATCAGCTGTATCAGTCTTATTTTAAATACAAGCTTTCGTGTAGGCCTATGTACTTTTGATAGGTCTGGTATAGCTGCTTGCAATTGAGAATTTTTCCTTCTTGCTAATTAGACTGCTAATTTGATAAAAAAGACTTGGACTTGAACACTAATTTGACAAAAAGTGCTAAATTATTAACAGACTCATTAAATTCAGCGGACAAAATAAAAGTTTCATAGGCACTGTCAATATTTTCATCGTTTTTCTTTAATTCCACAAAACACACAAATCATAAGTTCATTTTCCTTCCTGTGCAGCTAACAATCTCGCCATTTTTTGAAAAACAGGGGAGAATAATATAATTTACACTTTTTTTATCACGCCTACAAAAATAAAGTCAAAAAGAAACACTAAGACTTTACAGAAAAATGAACACAAATATTTTTATATATATATATATATATGCATATCCATATGTATATATATGCATATCCATATGCATATAATATATATATATATATATATATATATATATATATATATATATATATATATATATATATATATATATATATATATATATATATATATAAACTTGCTGTGATTTCTCTATGTTACATGAGTGAACTTTTTTTTTTAAAGAAAAGACAATGCGCGATTACAGTTAAAGACTGGTGTATGCATACAGTAGTTTGCACTGTGCAGGGATTCAGTTTCTGTGCAACATCTTACAAAAGGAATAGACTCCTCGGAGCCAAGACTTATCCACTCACAACGCAACACGCATGGAAACTCAAAACAAAACCAGGAGATTAAACTACGGAGGTAGAAATCAAATGGATAAAGTTGCGCTTCTCTTGGAATACTATAAACCAAAACCAAAAAAAAAAAGGATTTTAAAACGTTTTTTGCAAAAAAAAAAAAAGGAAGGTAAACACCCGAAATGCCTTCATAACAACCGCACATTTCTCTGCAACTCTTCGCTGCTAAAATATTTTCACTGATCTGAGCTATAAACTCTTAAAATGTTTTGAGTTCCTTCACACAGACGACGGAAGCAGGCAGCCTTTAACGAACCTCTCCCCACCGTCCACGGAGGTGAAAGAAATAAGATGAGCCGTTTTTGGATTATGGTATCCCGATTGTCCTCTTTGACGTTCTCAAGACTCCATGGCATCCGACGAGAAAGCCGGCACTTCGACGATTTTTTTGTTCTACTTCTTAAAGCACAGTTACCCGTTCAGTCCTCACCTCATCTTCAGAAAGACATTCCCACCGCTGACCTGTCTGAGAGACGCTCCAAAACAACGCCGCACCGGTCGCTTCGGAAGCGCACGCGTGGTTGAGTACGGTTTAATGTCATGCTTGTCTTAAGTTTAGGCAGCGTGAAAGAATGTAAATGTGTTAAAAGTAAAACTATATTATAGCTTTAAAAACCACTATAATGTGAATCCTCCGTGTACATGGCAGACTAAGGCGAAAGTTTCGTTTTTTTTGTAATTGTTCCTCCATCTCGTTCGTCTCCTTCCTTCGTGCCTTTTTGCAACACAAAATATGTAAAAGGCGTAAACAAACGAAGCACGAATAATAACGATTGTTAGTAGACCATGTTATAATGCCACTATAGGAAGAGGGTTTTTGGTAAAAAGTTGCCTTAATATGGTTTTATTTGCGCCTCGGAGGAGGAAACGTCACTACTTTAGTGTGCACACGTCAAAATCCACGAAGACAGGAAGACGCAAAAATAACAAAACCACAACTTACATTAGTGTCAATCTTGCTGGTTACACATACATTATACATTTGAACCGAGGCTTAGAAAACAGCTGCATGAACTTTCTGGAAACAGAACACCATCCAATGACTTCCCGCTTCATCAGAGTGCGGGAAAAAATATAACATGTCAGTTGTTTTTTGTTCTTTTTCTTACATTAACTTGGATTATGTGCATATTCATAGAAAAAAAAAATCTAAATGTACAGACATGTAATTTCTTCTCGTTTGTCTCCCAATAAATACATTATTACTCAGAGGAGGAATGGGTTGAACTTGGTACGGAGGGTGCGTGGGGGTGGGGCGTGCACACACACACACACACACACACACACACACACACACACACAGACACACACACACACACAGACACAGACGAGGACACACACACACACACACAGCTACAAGTATAACACCTGGGGGGGGGGGGGGGGTCACTGTAGTGGAGGAGGAGCTGGGGCGGGGGTGTGAGGGTGGGGCTGCAGAGGACATCAGCTCGGGGTCCACAGTTTTGTAAGCGTCGCGGTAGAGGGGGGGGGCTCTCCACAAAAAAAGGGGTCCCTCCCCACCCGGAGCGCGTCATTTGGACACACTGTGTGGGGGGGGGGGGGGGGGGGGGGGTCGTATCACGAGCGCATGCTGAGGAATCACGAGAACCCACCTGAGAAAAGGTGTCCGTCGGGTGACCCCATTAAAACAGCCTGTTGCTTTTTATGTCCACCGAAACGACATGGAAGCGGTCCGTGTGTGTGTGCTCCCTGTGTGCAGCTAGACCCACCCCGGTCGGACCCCAGACAGCAGCTGAACCCGTAGTGTTCCAGCCTCTGATCTAGAACAAACCAACGGTATGTGTGGGTGCCGGTGACCAAGACCCGGTCCACGTCTCTCAGTTAGTGTACGATGACTCGAACAACAGAAACAAACACGAGACTCAATCCAGGGGAACGGGACACGTAGTGTGCGGGTAACGACGTCGGAATTCCTTGAATGGTAATCCAGTGCAAATCCAGCTATTGGTCTACGGTAGACCTAGTCCTTGTTAAGGGGGGGGGGGGGGGGGGGGGGGGGGGGAGTCGTCCTGGGGAAGATGCAGACATGCAAAGAGATGCATTGTGGGTAAAGTGCTGGGGGGGGAGGGGGGGTGGGGGGCTTGATTATTATTTCTTTTAAAAAAGCAACACTTGCGACACTCAAGTCTTTCTGTCAGCCGTTCGGATTTTCTCTTAATATTTTGTAAATTGTTCAAAAAGGTGCGAGCCTACGAAGAACGCCGTAGGCAAAGGGGTTCGCATGTCGTTTCATCTCCACATCCCAGCTTCTCCCCACGTGTCTCTCTCTCTCTCTGTCCTCCCCCCACTGGGGATCCAGTCCTACTTCCTGTTTCGCCATCAAGCTCCTCCTACGTCCTGTCAAGCATCCCAAAGCGTCGCCTACTTCCTCCGGAGAAGACGGGGGGGGGGGGGGGGAGTTCCTGTAGTCGTAGTGGTCAAGCTTACTTCCCGGGGGGGTTTCCCATAGGACAACGGCAAACGGTTTCATGCACACCGTCCTTTTAGTGTTTCTCCTCCAACGGCCCAGTGCATGCTGGGAGTCAAGCAGGTGGGGGCTGGTTCGGGGGGGCAAGGAGTGGAGAGTAACGGTGTGTGTGTGTGTGTGCGTGTGTCTGTGTCTGCGTCTGTGTCTGTGTGTGTGTGTGTGTCTGTGTGTCTGTGTGTCTGTGTGTGTGTGTGTGTGTGTGTGTGTGAGGATGTACACAGAGTGGAGGTCAGAACCCGGTGGACTGGATCTTGAGTTCAGTCAGCGTTCCCTCGGTGCCTGGAGGGGTTCACAGGAGAGGAGGTAGAACGTTAGCGTTCACTTGGTTCTCGTTCAGAACTCCTGCTGCGGAACGTTCAGAGTCTAACGCAAAAAATAAAACGTTGGTCACCCAACTGAGAAATCGCAAGCCTTCTCACGGCACATTCTTAAAGGTTATTCAGAATATCAAATCATCAAGGTATTTCTAAAAGGTAATGCGTAACAGTAAATCGTTACCGTAATTTGTAAAGGTCGATTGTAAAGGTCATTCGTAAAAGTTCATTTGTCAAGATCAATCGTAAAGGTAATTCATCGAGGTCCTTCGTTAATGGTATCCCTAGCAGCAGGGCGGAAGGCAAACCTGGGTCTTCTCCTTCGACCTCCGAACTCTGGGTCGACCGTGGTCACTCACCGTCTCCTGAGGCGCGCTCCAACGATGGCGTCCTAGCGACGGTTGCCGGGTGACCGGGGTGCTCCTCTGGTGGCAGGCCGATGGCCGTCTCCCGGAGAGACTTGAGGAGCTGGTGGTGGGCGTTCTCCATGTCCTGGGGAGGAGCGGGGACAACATGGAGCTTTAAACCTATAAACACTAGAGGGAGCTAAAGTAGTCTGCAACAGTTTTTCACCGCGATTTTAGACTCTTGGTTTGAGGCCAACTGATTTAGTCTTTCGGTAGACACTTTCATTCCAGTGGATTTACAGAGAACTCTGATCAATAACAATAGCATTAACATGAAGCCTATTGATCAAGGGCCCCTTGCAAGTCGCCTATTTGTTCTTGGGGAATTTTTTCGCCTGAAGAGGAACTACTTCCTTGTTCTTGAAAAAGGACATTTTCTTAAACCCCTTGAATGGACCCGTTTTCACATTTAATTGTGTCAGGGTATTTGTGGTATTTCCAGGTCTGAATGCCTTTAAAGTGTTCCAACAGATTTTAGGAGACGCTGTTCTGGAACATTTGACCCCAAGCGTCTACGTCCCCTTCAATGACCCACCCAGCTTGTGTCGGACATCATTCCAGAGGACACGGACTAAAAGCAGTCATTCCGGTCTCTTCCTCACCTTCAGACGTTGCAACTTTGTCATCAGGCCCTCGATGGTGAGGAAGATCCCCTCCACGTTCTTGATCACATGACTCTGGCTCCCCGTCTGCGATGGGCCCAATTCCTCGTCCTCTTCCTCCTCCTCTAGCCTCAAAGCGTCCGATCGGTCGACGTCCGCCGCCGCCGCCGCGCCACCGCACACCGCCACCTCCACGTCGGCATCTTCCAGCCGCAGGGACGTGCCGTCCTGCGACGATGACATCACTTCCTGGCGGAAGGGGGGGCACTCGGGGAAGTGGTCGGCGGTGGGGGTGGGGGGTTCGTCGTCGGTGGTGCTCTCCCCAGCCTCGCTGGGCATCACCAGGTAGAAGAGGTTGCCTACGGCCGGACACACGGGCTCTCGTCAGGGACGGGGGAGGCAGAGGACGATCGCAGGCCCCATGCTAATGACTGTGTGTGTGTGTGCGTGTGTGTGTGTGTATGTATGTGAGCGCGTGCGTGTGCGTACAATTCTTTATTATTTTCAATCATGCACAAAAGCGGCTGATGTTACTGGTCTTAACACAAATGTATCCACGTGCACAGCCCTATGACGTCTGGTTGCGCTGGCTTGGTGACGGAACCCAAATGCTGGACTCTAAGGGGGAACCTAGAGGGACCCGGGATGGTCGCGAGGGCGAATGAGGCCCACTCTTAACCAAACAAGTCCCGACAATGTACCGGCTGCACTCCGACCACGGGAGCCGCTGCACCGGTCGGGGCAGGAAGGCGAGCATTACCGGGCGCCGCGGCTTCCCCGCCTCTCGGCTCGGACGACGGCTCGGAGGGGAGGGGGGCGACATCACGGGCGGTGTCGTCGGGGACAGAGGAAGAGCCCGCCACCACAGCTACGCACAGAGACGACGGACGGGACGGGGGGAGGGAGGGGGGGAGGAGGGGAGTGGGGGAGGAGAGGGGTTTGTGCAGGGGGGGGGGGGGGGGGGGGGGAGGGGGATGAGGCGAGGAGGAGCAGAGACAAGAAGTAGAACCGTTTGAGCGAACCCAGATCCATGCAGAAGAGACACCGAGAATTAGTTACCACAAGAGACCGTACTCATAGTGAAAGAGGAACGACACACCGAAAGTAACACTTCACATCCAGTACAATACGTTAGAATTAATAAGAACAAGCAGAAGTGAAAAGGTTGGAATGATATTCAAATCGAAAGGGGCATTTAAGACCGTGAGATCCCATGAAATCATTTATTATATTGATTTTCTAAATTAAAGCGAATACTCTTTCAGCGCATTTGAAGATTGGCCGAAAAAGTTTCACTAGATTTTTTTATCTGTTTTAATAATGACCCGCGACCCACTTGAAATGATCTGGGTTAAAATAAAAAAAGAGAAAAAAAAAAATCCTACATTTTCCTTGAAACTTTTATTTTGAAAGATCTCCATGGCAGTTGGTCGGCTGATTTGCGGCGGGCGTTCGTTACCTTTCCTGACGACCTGAAGCCCGAGTTGCTCGGTCGACGGGGGCGTGGCCTCGTCCTCCCCGTCCGATTGGTTGGTGCTCAGGACCGTCTCCAGAGAGAGCGCCCTTGGCCCGTAAGCGGACGAATGCCTCTCATTGGCCAGCTCGTTGGTGGGCGTGTCGTCTGAGTCGCGGCTCCACCCGTCCTCCTCCAGATCGTGGAATATGAGTTGCCGTAGCGACTTGACTGCAAGCGCACAAAGAGACGAGGAAACGGTTGACAAACCTTAAGTATCAGTATCAGTATCAGTACCTTAAAGGACAAATCCGGTATTTTGAACATTGAGGCCCCTTTCTGGCTTGTCTAGGGTGACATTTTTACTATTGGTCCTGTCTCGGGTAATTGGCTCATTCCGTATCTCCCCTGCCTGCTTCACAATGGCATTCGTTTTCAGAAATGTGCAACTCACCGGCAGATTTTCAAAAACGGCTTGTAACGGCTAATTACCCTGGTAGTATAATATGTCCCCTTTAAGAGCTGTACTGATGATAAATAACAGTGATATTTAAGTCCATAAAAATGTCTAAATATTCACTGTCGATATCTCTCAAATAAGACCGTGGTGTGAGAATATGAGCCCTTGAGCTTCGGTCAGAAAAAGCAAAGGTAAAGTCTCCAAACATGGCGTCCTTCTCACCGTCCTGCAGAGCCGCCTCGGCCACGCCCATCTCCGGCCCGTCCCCACGGAACCGCTCTTCCGATAGGCCCGCGGGCTCGCTGGAGATGAGCCCGTTGTCGTCATTGGACGACCCTGTCTCCATCTCCATGGAGACCAAGCTCTCCGTCACCGAGTCGTCTGGACGATTGAAACAGTTTAGAAGGATTTCGGAAAAGATACTAATGAACAAAAAAGACAAACGTGTAGCATTTGACTTCTTACGGCCCCTGCCCAAGTATTTGGTCACGTTTCAGCGTTGCCAAGGCACACGGGTGTCCTCTTACCTGATTGGTAGATGTGGTTGTTCGTCGAGATTGGGGAGGAGTTTACTAGACTGGGGAGACTGCAGCAGAAAAACACACAAACGCAAAAACACAGATAGGCGAAACAACGTTATTATTATTTTTTTGCCACCAGCCTGGTATTGTTAATTGAAGCGGTCAACGTCGGTCAGGCAGGAGAAACATCTGATCCGGACGCTCGATAAAACCCAGTAAAGACTCACGATATGGGAGCGGAGGTGTGATTGGTTGAGGGAGACGAGCCACCGGCCAATGAGATGGTCTTTTCAAGGATGTCTTTCCACCTGAAACAGAACACACGCGATTCAGAGCCCACAACGAGGATGACAACAAAGACACCGGCGGACACTGAGAAGCACAGTCAGAAGTGGATGTACTGAAAGTATGCACGACGGAACGAGGAGACCTACGTGTTCTTGTCGGAGGCCGTCCCGGCCACCAGCTCGTATATCTGTCCCTCTGTGGGGCTGATGATGTACAGCGCCTTGTTGTCTGGGTCAGGGGAGAAGGGACGGCGGTTATAGAGGAGGCCGATAAAAGGGCAGACAGAGAAGCGGAGCAGGAGAAACTCAAAGCTGTAGAACACACTCATCGTTGTTCACACTGTTCTTAGCAGAGCTGCATTTAGTGAAGTACAGGGTATTCCGAACCTGCAGAGGCCTACAGACACCTGTGGACATGGGGATCGAACCCTGTGCCTTTCAACTTGGCTCCAGGCACTACATACCCTTACCCCGTTATGAATACACACACAGACACATCAAATAGTCGTGTGTGTGTGTGTGTGTGTGTGTGTGTGTGTGTGTGTGTGTGTGTGTGTGTGTGTGTGTGTGTGTGTGTGTGTGTGTGTTACCTGTGGCGACGGAGCGGACCAGCAGGGAGTCCAGCCGCACCACGGGGCTGAAGGCCGTCTTGGAGTCGCCTCCCCCTCCCGTGACCCCCAGCCAGCGGGACGGCCCGCGCAGGACCAGCCGGTCGTCTGGGCCCCGCTGCAGCAGGACCAGGGCGTCCGACAACAGCAGAGCCTGGATCTCTGGAGAGAGAGAGAGAGAGAGAGAGAGAGAGAGAGAGAGAGAGAGAGAGAGAGAGAGAGAGAGAGAGAGAGAGAGAGAGAGAGAGAGAGAGAGAGAGAGATGGTAAGAGGCAAATTCAAGCACACACACACACACTAGATAAAACAGACGTGTGCTTGACGTGCTTGACGTACCTAGCGTCTTGTCTTTGTTGACCTTCCAGGTGAGGGGACCCTCGTGAATCATGGTCTTCGCTGTGAGGTCCAGACTCTGCAAATAAACACACCAGTCCATCAATTAACAAACAGCCAATCAAAGCACAAGTCCATCAATTAACAAACAGCCAATCAAAGCACCAGTCCATAAATTAACAAACAGCCAATCAAAGCACAAGTCCATCAATTAACAAACAGCCAATCAAAGCACAAGTCCATCAATTAACAAACAGCCAATCAAAGCACAAGTCCATCAATTAACAAACAGCCAATCAAAGCACCATTCCATCAATTAAAGAACCGACCATCAGAGCAATGACATAAATCACAAATAGATCGACCAATCAAAAGGGAGGCTTTCCATTACACCGTTTTGAAAACAAACTGAGCTCACCTTGAACTGGGGGGCGGAGTCCAGCCTGCGCTGGTATTGGCTGAGGTGTTGCCGGTGTTCCGTTTCCCTGACGACCTCGTTGACAGCCTGCAGTATCCCCCGGCAACAGGACTGCGCCCGTTGGAGGGGCTGGAGGTCGGGGGAACCCGCTGCACGACGGAGGGGCAGACGGGGTCACATCGCCATAACAACCAGCATGACAAGCATCCAACCGGTCAACAGTCATGCGATCCATTCATCATCACTGTTATGGTGGCATTTGTGTGGGGGAGGGAGGGAGAGAGAGAGAGAGAGAGAGAGAGAGAGAGAGAGAGAGAGAGAGAGAAAGAGAGAGAGAGAGAGAGAGAGAGAGAGAGAGAGAGAGAGAGAGACAGAGCAACAGAGAGACGGAGACAGAGTAAGAGACATAAAGCGTCATAAAGAGGGCAGGCATGATGGCGCACAAGAAGGGCCAATGTGGGCCGGGGGACAGTGACTCACCCTCGGTGTGTTTGATGATGTTGCCCAGCAACAGGGGGTACTTGGTCAGCCTCTGCATCTCGGACACCAGCAGGTCCTTCAGCTGTAGCCTCCGACAGTGAGGGCTAGCCTCACACTCCTGCACACACACACACACACACACACACACCTCAGTGCCTTCGTACATCTCACGTTAGACAGCAGCGATGTGTGTGTGCCTGCGTGAACCTGCAGGCGCCCGTGTGTGTCTGTGTGCGAGTGTGAGCGGGGGGGGGGGGTACCTGCATGACGTGGGCGAAGCGGGGGTCCTTGCGCTGCTTGCTCTTCAGCAGCTCCAGGGCCTCCGACTGCTGGCTGCACAGCTGGGAGGCCTGGTCCGCGAAGCCCTCGCCCGCGGGACCCTCGAACTACACACACACACACACGCATAATTAAACATAGATATACACCGACATGGATGGAAAAAGATAAAGACAGGAGACACACAGACATGAATGCATATAAACAGTGATACTGTAGAGACGGATGAGCGAAGGACACGGCAACAAGGATTTCCTCCTTTCAATCCATCTTCACGTTAAAGATGAGTAGTGAGTGAGTGAGTGAGTGAGTGAGTGAGTGTGTTTGTGAGTGAGTGTGTTTGTGAGTGAGTGAGTGAGTGAGTGAGAGTCTCACCCTGCTCAGCATGATGTCCCCTATCTCCTCCACGATGGTCCTCTCTCTGCGTTTCTTCATGGCTTCACACAGGCTGGCTGTAGGCCAGAGAGGAACGTTACAGACGCCGCACTGCTGCTGAGTTCCACCTCACTCCATCGTCTTTTGTTATTAACACTTTGATGTTCTCTATAACGTTTGTGAAAGTAGAGCTACAGACTGTACGAGAGAGAGAGAGGAAGGTGGTAGAGAGAGCTACAGACTGTACGAGAGAGAGAGAGGAAGGTGGTAGAGAGAGCTACAGACTGTACGAGAGAGAGAGAGGAATGTGGTAGAGAGAGCTACAGACTGTAAGAGAGAGAGAGAGAGGAAGACGGTAGAGAGAGAGAGAGAGAGAGAGAGAGAGAGAGAGAGAGAGAGAGAGAGAGAGAGAGAGAGAGAGAGAGAGAGAGAGAGAGAGAGAGAGCTACAGACTGTACGAGAGAGAGAGAGGACTCACCGTGGAGCCGATAGACCTGGGGCAGGTTGGGGAAGATGCAGGCCAGCTCCTCGGAGCTCAGCACGGACCTCATCTTCTGGAAGAACACCTGGTCCAGCACCCGCAGCGTCCGCAGGTGGGACACCTCCGTGGTGAACAGCTCTGGACGGGACACGCACAAACACACACAATGAACAACACACACATAGACACACACTTGGCAGTGGAGTAGGAATATTACTCATGGGAGGGAGGAAAGAGGCCGACAAAAGTGTCTAAACCCGTCAGATTTAACCCAGCCTAGTCCCAAGGCCAGGAGAGAGAGGGTGGAGGAGGGGAGAGGGTGGAGGAGTGGAGAGGGTGGAGGAGGGGAGAGGGTGGAGGAGGGGAGAGGGTGGAGGAGTGGAGAGGGTGGAGGAGAGGAGGAGAGGGGGGATGAGAGGGGGGGATGAGAGGGTGGAGGAGAGGAGGAGAGGAGGGATAAGAGGTCGGAGGAGAGGAGGGATGAGAGGGTGGAGGAGTGGAGGAGTAGAGGAGGGGAGGAGAGGGTGGAGAGAAGGGTGAAGGAGGGAGGAGAGGGTGGGGGTGGAGGAGAGGGGGGATGAGAGGGTGAAGGAGGGAGGAGAGCGGGTGGAGGAGAGTAGGGATGAGAGGGTGAAGGAGGGATGAGAGGGTGAAGGAGGGATGAGAGGGTGAAGGAGGGAGGAGAGGGTGAAGGAGGGAGGAGAGGGTGAAGGAGGGAGGAGAGGGTGAAGGAGGGAGGAGAGGGTGAAGGAGGGATGAGAGGGTGAAGGAGGGAGGAGAGGGTGAAGGAGGGAGGAGAGGGTGAAGGAGGGAGGAGAGGGTGAAGGAGGGAGGAGAGGGTGAAGGAGGGAGGAGAGGGTGAAGGAGGGAGGAGAGGGTGAAGGAGGGAGGAGAGGGTGAAGGAGGGAGGAGCGGGTGGAGGAGGGAGGAGCGGGTGGCTTTGGGACGAGGTTAGACTGGGTTAGGTTACTGGGTGGAGGACTGGGTGGAGGACTGGGTGGAGGACTGGGTTAAGTTACTGGGTGGAGGACTGGGTGGAGGACTGGGTTAAGTTACTGGGTGGAGGACTGGGTGGAGGGTGGGGGGCGGTGTTACCGTAGATGACCGCCTGGCGCTCCGCCTCCCGGGGGCTGAGGGAGCCGAGGAGGTGGGGGGGAACCGTCTCCTGCCAGGGGTGTCCGTCACACACCTCCTCCTCCTCCTCCAGGGCCCCGCTGTCCGGGATCAGGGCCAGGGGGGACTCCACGCTCCTGGGGGGGCACAGGACACACACACACACGTTACACCAACACACACGTTAGACCAACACACACCGCCACCCACACACCCTCCACACTCCTGCACAGGACACACACACATGTTACACCAACACACATGGTACACCAACACACACACACGTTACACCAACACACATGTTACACACACACACACACACACACACACACACACACACACACACACTCCTGAACGAGCACACAGACACACACACATGTTACACACACACGTTATACACACACACACTCCACGCTCCTGAAGGAGCACACACGCACACACACACACACACACACATACGTGTGTGTGTGTGTGTCTGTGTCAATGTTTGTCACGAGAAAAGACACAAACAGACAGGATCCCACACACTCTTATCCAGTGTGTGTGTGTGTGTGTGTGCCCCCATGTGTGTGTTTAGTCCGTACCTTCGTCGAGAGCGGGGGGTGTACGGGGGCGTGGGGTTCTCCAGAGACCTGGGGGGGGTGAACAAACCAACACAAACATGAGTCTGTTGACTGAAGACGCTGTTAAAGACGTTTCATTCATTCACCCAGCAGGCTGGCTGACTCCTCGGTACACTGACAGGAGGGATGTCTGGATCTACCGCCTCAAACCGTCACACACCGTGTGATACAACTCTGGGTATGAATGTCGGATTGTGTACAGTGGGCATGTGATTGTGAATCTAAATTGTACACAAGCGCTAGTAATAATTGTACTTGATCAGTGTGTCATGTTACTGTAGGTTAAAGGTTACCTTCAAAATAACTTGAATAGGAAGTACTGACAAAGTTTGTTTACTATTGATCGAATATTCTAAAAGTAGAACTTCGGGACTCTTCAACCTGGACCCTATTTTCCGATCTTTTTGGGTGAACCGAACTAATGCAGAAACTTCTTAAAACGCATGTTTCCACTGTTCCCTCCCTCCCTACACAACCACTCAACTCTGGTGGTTCAGAGTGAGACATCTCCTCGGTCAAACCATACGAGACACAACGTCAAAAAGACGGATGCTCGACTTCTCCGCTACGTCAGCGGGTAATGTTAACGGTGTGTGTTGCGTCGGGGGCTACGTCAGCGGGTAATGTTAACGGTGTGTGTTGCGTCGGGCTACGTCAGCGGGTAATGTTAACGGTGTGTGTTGCGTCGGGCTACGTCAGCGGGTAATGTTAACGGTGTGTGTTGCGTCGGGCTACGTCAACGGGTGATGTAACGGTGTGTGTTGCGTCGGGGGCTACGTCGGCGGGTGATGTAACGGTGTGTGTTGCGTCGGGGGCTACGTCAGCGGGTGATGTAACGGTGTGTGTTGCGTCGGGGGCTACGTCAGCGGGTAATGTAACGGTGTGTGTTGCGTCGGGGGCTACGTCGGCGGGTGATGTAACGGTGTGTGTTGCGTCGGGGGCTACGTCGGCGGGTGATGTAACGGTGTGTGTTGCGTCGGGGGCTACGTCGGCGGGTGATGTAACGGTGTGTGTTGCGTCGGGCTACGTCAGCGGGTGATGTAACGGTGTGTGTTGCGTCGGGGGCTACGTCAGCGGGTGATGTAACGGTGTGTGTTGCGTCGGGCTACGTCAGCGGGTGATGTAACGGTGTGTGTTGCGTCGGGGGCTACGTCGGCGAGTGATGTAACGGTGTGTGTTGCGTCGGGGGCTACGTCAGCGGGTGATGTAACGGTGTGTGTTGCGTCGGGCTACGTCAGCGGGTGATGTAACGGTGTGTGTTGCGTCGGGGGCTACGTCAGCGAGTGATGTAACGGTGTGTGTTGCGTCGGGCTACGTCAGCGGGTGATGTAACGGTGTGTGTTGCGTCGGGGGCTACGTCGGCGGGTGATGTAACGGTGTGTGTTGCGTCGGGGGCTACGTCAGCGGGTGATGTAACGGTGTGTGGTGCGTCGGGGTGCGTTTGATTCGCCTCACCGGGCGGAGCTGCTGGAGGCGGAGGAGGAGGCGCTGTGGTGCAGCAGGGGCCGCAGCGCGGGGCCCTCGCGCTCCTCGCCGCAGTCCTCCATGTCCACGTCGCTACGGGAACGGGGCACCGAGTCGCCCGCCCCCGCCGAGGCCCCGCCCCTCCGCCGGCCCTCGCCCTGCGCCTTCAGGGACTCACTGCGGGCGAGACGCACCGAGGCCACTGTGGGACTGGGAGAGAGAGAGAGAGAGAGAGAGAGAGAGAGAGAGAGAGAGAGAGAGAGGGGGAGAGAGAGAGAGAGAGAGAGAGAGAGAGAGAGAGAGAGAGAGAAGAGAGAGAGAGAGAGAGAGAGAGAGAGAGAGACAGTGAGAGAGAGAGAGAGAGAGAGAGAGAGAGAGAGAGAGAGAGAGAGAGAGAGAGAGAGAGAGAGAGAGAGAGAGAGAGAGAGAGAGAGAGAGAGAGACAGTGAGAGAGAGAGAGACAGAGACAGAGACAGAGACAGAGACAGAGACAGAGACAGAGAGAGAGAGAGAGAACGCTGATGTTAACTCCCAAAGTTCACTCATAGACAGCCTCAAGAAATCTTTAAACACGGTTTCAAAACATTCACACAGACCCCTCGCAGCACATCAACACAGCAGCGCGCTACGACTATTAGCATGTTGTGTGTACACATTCATAGGCTTACACACACACACACACACACACACACACACCACACACACACACACACACACACACACACACACACACACACACACACACACACACACACACACACACACACACACACACACACACACACACACACACACACACACACACACCTGTCCGCGCTGTCCTCCCCCAGGCTGCTGGAGGAGAGCCTCTGGGGGTCTCCGTCTGCCCCCTCCTCGCCCGGTAACTCAGAGTGGTTCTCAAACTGCTGGATCATGTTCCGCACACTGCCCGACCGCACTGCAACACACACACACACACACACACATATATATATATATATAGATATACAAGTATAGAGAACATATAATGCAACACACATACATTAATGTAAGCATATTGTCTGACCGCACAAACACACACACACGCACACGCACGCACGCACACACAAACACACACACACAGACAGTGTGCAGTAGGCCTTCTGGACTACATAACGGTGGTTCTTGAGTGTGAAGGAGAAGGGAGGAGAGAGGAGAGAGGAGATAACCTCAACAAAGGAGAGAGCGTGTACCTTCAGTCGGGGACAACGGGACATGGAACGCTACAAAACAGACGTTAAAAAACAAAAATGATTCAAATGAGAAAACAAACCAAAAACAATTACAACGGTCAACAGAAAAATCAATAAACTGACAAATAATAAATGTGCCTGCAGGAAAATGAATAAAATTAGGACAAAAATAGGTAGAAATTATATAAAGCTGGATTTGGATAAAAAAAACATGCAAGGGTTTGTGTGTTTGTGTGCGAGGGTGTGTGTGTTTGTGTGCCTGTGTGTGTGTTTGTGTGCCTGTGTGTGCTCGGGTGTCTGTGTATGTGTGCTCGGGTGTATGTGTTTGTGTGCCTGTGTGCGATCGGTGTGTGTGTGTTTGTGTGCCTGTGTGTGAGGGTTTGTGTGCCTGTGTGTGCGAGGGTGTGTGTGTTTGTGTGCCTGTGTGCGATCGGTGTGTGTGTTTGTGTGCCTGTGTGCGAGGGTGTGTGCGTTTGTTTACTGGACTGGGAGGCGCTCCGGGGCTTAATGTACTTCAGGATGGGGTTCCTTCTCCGATCCTCCCCATCCTTCTCCTTCTCCTTCTTGGCGCCGCCCAGCTAAGGGGAGGGGGGGAGGGGTTACAACCAACTGTAACCATAAGAAAATTCACCACAGCCGTCGTAACCACGGGAACGGCCACAAAAAGAGTGGTACCCACGGCCACGCTAACCACCGCAGTCGTATCCACGGGAACTGCCACCCAAAACAGTAGTAACCAGGGCCACGCTAACCACAGCAGTCGTAACCACGGGAACTGCCACCCAAAACAGTGGTAACCAGGGCCACGCTAACCATAGCAGTCGTCGTAACCACGGGAACTGCCACCCAAAACAGTGGTAACCAGGGCCACGATAACCACAGCAGCCGTAACCATGGGATCCGCAACCACAGAAGCAGTAACCGAGGCCTCGCTAACCACAGCAGTCGTAACCACGGGAACTGCCACCCAAAACAGTGGTAACCAGGGCCACGCTAACCACAGCAGCCGTAACCATGGGATCCGCAACCACAGAAGCAGTAACCGAGGCCTCGCTAACCACAGCAGTCGTAACCACGGGAACTGCCACCCAAAACAGTGGTAACCAGGGCCACGCTAACCACAGCAGTGTAAGCCTTACTACTTAAAAAAATTAAAAAGTTCTGAATGAATAAGAATAAGAATAAGAGACCAATAGAGCGCCAACGCCTCTCTTACCTTCTTGGGCTTGGGGAAGAATTGGAGCCACTTCTCCTTCTCGACTCCCAGCCCCGGGAACACCTTGGAGTCCCGCAGCTTGATGCCGGAATGACGCAAGTACAGCAACACGGCCGACGCAAGGGGAGCACTGGGGGAGAGAGAGGCAGAGAGAGGCAGAGAGAGAGAGAGGGTTAGAGAGACAGAGAGAGAGAGAGAGAGAGAGAGAGAGAGAGAGAGAGAGAGAGAGAGAGAGAGAGAGAGAGAGACAGGGAGAGAGAGAGAGAGAGAGAGAGAGAGAGAGACAGAGACACAGAGAGAGAGAGGGCGAGGGTTAGAGACACAGAGGGTGAGAGAGACACACACAGAGAGACAGAGACAGAGAGAGAGAGAGAGAGAGAGAGAGAGAGAGAGAGAGAGAGAGAGAGAGAGAGAGAGAGAGAGAGACAGAGACACAGAGAGAGAGAGGGCGAGGGTTAGAGAGACACAGAGGGTGAGAGAGACACACACAGAGAGACAGAGACAGAGAGAGAGAGAGAGAGAGAGAGAGAGAGAGAGAGAGAGAGAGAGAGCGAGAGAGAGAGAGAGAGAGACACACACAGAGCGAGAGAAAGAAAGCGAAAAGAGAGATTGACGGAGAGACAGTTAGAGGGAGAGTGAGATCGATAGAGAGAAGGGACAACCACAGTGTTACCAAGAAGAGGGGAGAGAGAAGAGGGGGAGAGGAAAACAGGGGAACACGCAACAGAGACAGAGCAAGGTGAACACGGTTGATTGTATGAGAAGGGGAAAGAGGGGAAATTGAGAGAAGGAACGAAAAAAAAAAGGAGGCAGAGGGAGAGAATGAGATCACGGGGAACGGTAGAAGGCGAAGAGCGGAGAGCGAGAGAAAGAAAGAGTGAGACACAGAGGGAAAAGGCCGGAGGACAAGTAGCTTTGTCATTTCGGAGAACATCGTACAACATGAAAGATGGACGCCACCTCACCTCCTCTCCTCTTCGTGCTTGGAGCTGGAGGAGCAGAGGACAGAAGCAAACAGAAGAGACCATTAGTCCACCACGTACAGCCAGCGATTACTGCGTGGTCCGTCAGGGCTCTGCTGCCGCAGTGATATCCCTGTTGCACTACTGTGGCAGCCTCGGTCACATGACACTCACACACACATAAAAGTGACTATTGGTTTGAAATTCAAAAACATTCAGTCATGTGATGTCATACAGTCGGCCTGAGGTAATGATTCACATGGAAGAAGGGTTTGTTGGCGTGCCGATGAACTTTGGTTCATTTTCCCTCAGTCCCCAATGCTACCCGACCACTTCCTGAACAGATCTCGGCCTATTGCTAGGCAACCCCCGAAAGCCTAACAGAATTCTGGTTGTTCTCTCTGTGTGTGCGTGTGCGTGCGTGCGTGCGTGCGTGCGTGTGTGTGTGTGTTCTGTACAACCATCTGATTGTGAAACGCTTTCGCTCAGTTTTATATTCATGGAATATTAAGGTCATGTGACGACGACCGAAACCGGGAATGGGCGTGGCCCTGAGCTCGTTAGTGGTGCTTAACGAGCCGGCTTCGGGTTTGAGGTGTAGCAGTGGTGGG
Source organism: Gadus chalcogrammus (assembly GCF_026213295.1). Lineage (NCBI taxonomy): Eukaryota > Metazoa > Chordata > Actinopteri > Gadiformes > Gadidae > Gadus > Gadus chalcogrammus. Next base: position 4,517,556 of record NC_079428.1, on the reverse strand, counting down.
GGAGGAGGAGGTTGGTGGTGGTGGTGCATGGGGGGGGGGGGGGTGGGTCAGACTCACAGGATGTCCCAGAGGGCAGTGACCTGCTTGTCCACCACCTGCCTCTCCTTGGCCGGGTCTCCGTCCAGGTGCTGCAGGTCCCCCTCCCCGAACAGGGAGCCCAGACCCATCATCTGCTTGTTCCTGGGGGGGGGGGGGGGGGGGGAGAGGTTAGTAGTGCCTGTAGTGATGTGTCTGGTCCTGGGTGTAGTAGTAGTAGTAGTAGTAGTAGTAGTAGTAGTAGTAATATAAGTAGTATTAGTAGTAGTAGTAGTAGTATTAGCAGTAGTAGTAGTAGTAGTAGTAGTAGCAGTAGCAGTAGTAGTATAGTAGTAGTGTATTACCTGTAGTCCTGGATCTGGTCCTGGATGTCGGGCAGCACCAGCTGCTGGAGCTCAGACAGGGGTCCTCTGACGTCCTCCTGGGCATGCAGACGGGTCTCTGCACCAATCACAGGGAGGGCATGCTGGTCACCATGGTAACAGGTTGCACACACAGCCCGCTCTTGCACAACCAATGCGGGCTTTCACAGTAGAAGCGAAGTTACCACAGTAGAACTGCACCATCCCAGGAAGAGCGTTCTACTACGGTCAGGTAATGCTGTGTAACCACGGTAACATGGTGGTATCACACACGCCCACACCACTAGAGGGCAGGAGTGGTTACGACTTTAAATGTGCTAAATAACAATTGATGCCCTCTAAATCTGCCCCCAGAGCATTTGGTAAACAGAAATAGAGGCCGACATTCAAGAGAGACAGAAATTCAAGAGAGACAGAAATTCAAGAGAGGTTGAGAGAGAGCAGGAGCAAGAGAGAAAGATGGAGACGGAGAGAGAATGAGAGCGAGAGCGAGAGAGGGAGAGAGACATACCTATTTCTGTGAGGTACTCCTCTCGCACTTTGATCTTCAGAGGCTGAGGGGCAACAGTAAAGCATCAAAATCATCAGGACAGATTCTCCTGAGATAAATATTAAACTTGAATTGTGAAAAACATGCAACCACCATCCCAATACAGTCTGAACACATGAGCAGTCAAACAGTGGTTATCTTTCGGGGTGTGTGGGGGTCATGTGACTCTTACCGCGTCGGGGTCCAGGAAGTGGGAGCGCACCTGGGGAGCCAGGGACCGAGCGTCCTTGGGGCTGGAGCCCAGGTAGGCCTCCACGGACAGGTAGAACAGCTGGGGGGGGCGCACACACACACACACACACACACACACACACACACACACACACACACACACACACACACACACACACACACACACACACACACACACACACACACACAGGTTCAAAGTCAGTCAGGGTTCACATCAAGGCCATTACAACTTTCTAACCAACTTCCTCTTATCTGGTGGGAGTGTGGACAACATGGAGTGAACCTCATGGCGTTCTAACACATGGTGCAGAGGACGCTTGTTGAGCTCTGCTGGGTGTGAGAGGAGAGAGTAGAGGGAGGACAGGAAGGAGGAGAGAGAAGACAGGAGGGAGGAGAGAGAAGACAGGAGGGAGGAGAGAGGAGACAGGAGGGAGGGTAGAGGATAGAGGAGAGAGGCAGAGAGAGAAGGGGATGAGGTGGACGACGGGTGGCGCTCTGACCAGGGGGTTGGGGTCCAGCAGCTGGGTGAAGACGTAGCGCATGAAGACGGTCATGTGGGCGGGCCGGGCCTTCAGCAGCTCAATGTCCTGGAAGGGCCCGTCCATCTGGGAGGGGGGGGGGGGAGGTGGAAGGACAGAAAGAGAGGAGGGAGCAAAGTGGGGAGAGAGGAGGTGGGGATGGAGCCAAAAGGTGTGAGGTGGCGACAGTGGAGAGGAGGAGGAAGGAGGTGAGAAGAAGGAGGTGAGGGAGAGGGGAAGTAAACAAAGTGTTAAAAAAGAGAACAGAAACTGGCAGCATGTTGATGACATCACAGAGGACGCACGAGCGAGACGTCTCACCTCGTTGAACGCATAGCCGCCATCTTCCTCCTCCTCTTCCTCGGGGCCAATAATCTGGGCCTTTCCTCCCTGTAACACACACACACACACACACACACACACACACACAAAACACCCACGCACACACCCATAAGGAAACATTGAAGGACACATTGTGTAGTGGACAGAAGACGACAAGAGACAGAAATCCACAAACAGGTCTGGGTCCATGCATGTATAAATATGCATGCGTTAAGTTTATCGATTTAAGTTCATAACTAATTCAATATGCGGTGAATAGGACAGAGGGCATCCCTGGGCGTGCACGCGGGGAGCTCACCGCGTCGCCAGGAGTGCGCACGTCAGAGACCTGCCGTCGGAACAGGGGCGTCCTGAAGGAGGAGGGGGAGGAGTGGGGGCTCTCAAAGGCCTGGGAAGAGGAGGATGAGGAGGAAGAGGACAAGGAGGGGGTTGGGGAGGGTCAGAGGGTCGAGTAGGGAGCAGCGAACTCAAACCGACGGAGGCATGGTGTGTGCGTGTGTGTTAGGGCTTTGACTTTTGCCCAATAATCATATTCGAAGTTCGTTTGTTTATTAATATTCAAATATTTATTAATAATAATTTGACCATTAAATGCCTTCAGTAAGACCTGGATTGCGCTTCGCGAGGTTTGTTTACCGCGTTGCTATGGTTACCGGTCTTGCGTGTGTGTGTGTGTGTGTGTGTGTGTGTGTGTGTGTGTGTACCTCTATATCTCCTTCACTGGAGTCAACTGAGAGTCTCCCTACAGGGAGGGATGACAGAAAGAACACAAATAAACAAAAACACTTCAAAACAACACACAGAATGTGCCAAGAGTTCAACCATATGGAAAGGAACTAGTGCTGTCAAGCGCTTAAAATATTTAAACGCGATTAATTGCATTAATGTCATAGTTAAATAATTTATATTCTAAATATCCCTTGATTTTGATCCTTGCAGCGCCGTCCGGCAGCCTGAGCTGTGCGCCCGCAACCTCTCACTCACTCACCACACGCAACACTCACAAACTGTCAACAAAGGTCAAATCTGTCTAGAGGGGTGTAACTGAGCGGCCCCTCCTGAAGTGGTACAGCCCAGGTGGGCCTTGAACTGCGATTGGTCAGAAAGACGTAACAGCTAATGACAACATTGACCACTCGTGCAGGCTCGAACAGAGGGACACCCAAACACACACTTTTAAGGAGTTTTTCACCCGCTCCGTATCCTCGCTTGCCCCAACAAGTTTGTGCGGCGTGCTTGTTGTTTTGTTTCCGGTGTAGCTAGATCCGGTATGTTGTTGTCGTTTTTTCTAACGTGACTAGATGTTGCTAGACAGCAGGTGAAAAAAACGACAACGTTTGCCAAGCCAAAAGAGCGTAAATCGCGCGCTAACCTGACTCACTAAAAAGAACCAACAAAAAGAAACAAGCAAAACCAAGCGGCAAGACAAACCTTCCCCGGCGACTAGGTAGTTGGTGATGGGGTCACCTCGGCCTCCGTCCTGGGGAAGGGAAGCACAATGTATATTTGGTTGCCATGGTGACTCAGAGCACTTCACAGTTAATGATTCTCACACACACACACACACACACACACACGGTTGATCTAAATAGTTGATCTGATAGCCACTGTTTACTCTGAAAGGTCATGCATCAACAAACGAAACCGGTAGACACGTTCAGGGCGGACTGAGGACGTGGCCATCGCTTACGGGGGTTTGCCCAATCTTGGCGGAAATGATCGCAATCTAAACCCCCGCGTTAAAAGGATTACCTTTATGCAATGTTGTTTAGATGTAAGAGAGTAAAACCCTTCTGACCTACTACTTAATAACGGACACAGAGAGCTTTGTTCTCTTACTGTACATTTGAAGAATGTGAGCAAAAAAACCTCATTCAGTTATATATGAGGCACAACGATATAGACACCAGTGCTCCATAAAACAGATAAATGAACAGCTTGGGGATATATATAATGTATTCACCAGGTCCTGCTGAATCTTGATCCTGACTTGGTGAGCCCTCCTCTTCGCACTCTCGATCCGCTCCTCCAACGACGGCGAGGGGTTCCGGGACAGCTTCTCCATCAGGGCCTGGCGATTGGAACAGTTTTCACTTATAAAACGTGCATTAGCTCTACTTTGTCGGTACAACCTTGACGCACCACTCGGTGAATCAGGTTTTGTTTTCATAAATCATCGGCGGGTTCATTCAGTAGACCACTGAACCTCTGTAGAGGGGTTGTTCGCGGCATACGGCTCGTGATTGGTCATGCTCAAACTTCCACATTTCTAATGTTTCAGGAAGAATATAGAGGGGACGTGCATATCAGAGAGAGTGTGTGTGTGTTGTGTACCAGTGTTTCCGTTAGAAAATATTGGTGCCGTTCATGAGACCTGGAAGCATTCACTTTAAAGTTGTTGTTTTTTTTTTTTACATGGTGTGTCTTTTTACAATTTATTCGTTACCAGCATTCGTATTGTTGATCAGCAGTGAAATAGTCTGCCAAAGACGTTGACGTCGCTTAGCAACCAAAGATGCTGGGGTTGACAAGTTACCGGACTACTACCCATGCAAGTGAACAGAGCGTTCCACGGCATTGAGAAGACCCGTGTAATAAAGGCCTATAATATTTCTGTTTATGGCATCGATTTCTCCTCAGATTAGGCCAATAAAGCAATGATTAAAAAAAAAAAAAACACAAACGCACAAATGACCACTGTAGCATATTAAAACACAACTCAAATTGCGCAGAGAATTATTTCAATTGGTCATTCTGAACGGAGACATTTAGAATTTTCGGTCCTCCTCATTTTTTTCCGGTCAACGACCGGTAATTACCGGACAATGGAAACTCTGGTGCGTGCGTGTGTGTGTGTACCTGGAGGTCAGCCTCTTCCTGCTGCAGCATCTTCTGGAGGATCTGACTGGCGTGTTTCTGCACCTCAGCATGCTGCACCAGATACATACGACACGGAGGTCAAACGGTAACACAGAGCAACCAAAATTGACTTGACAACTTAACTCAATTTATTAACGTAAAAGAATAATTATATATATATATATATAAATTATATAAAGATTATCTAGCAATTTATAGTTAGTTAGTAGTTCTATCTAGGTCTAAGGAATGAGGAATTTTAGGTGACGGTAAATGGGTCAGGTATGAATTTATTGTTTGTATAAATATCTTAGAAATATAGAAACTGAAACCATTGAAGGGAAATCACCCATAAACAAACCTCATTATCTTTCGACATAGCTAGAGGACACGCTATACTTCTAATCAGTAAAGTATATGCGATTACCTGAGGCGGTTTGGGCCCTGTGATTCGCTGGGAGGGGCTGCTGCTCATGCCAGCGGGCAAGGGAGGCGGTGGGGGAGGCGGGGCTTCTCCGCCCAGCGAGGTCCTCTGATTGGGTAAGAGGTCTGCGGACAGGGGCTCTAGGGGCAGGGTGACGCTGGAAGGGGGCGGGCCCTGAAGCGTCAGCGCCACGTAGGCTCCGGCTAGGGAGAGACGGAGAGGCGCGGAAGAAGGAGAAGAAATGAAAAAATCGGATAGAATCAAAGACTTGAATAAAAAAAATCCACAAAAATATCGAATTTACATTTTTAAAGATTATCAGATGGTGTATTCGTTAGTACTCACATTTAATGAGCTTCACCACTTCTTGGTGGGACATGGAGGACACCAGAGATCCGTTCACCTGTAGACAAGGAAGGGAAGAGAAAGAAAATGAACATAATTACAGCCTCGATTAGGAAATATAACTGAACACAGAGCTGAACACTGGTTTATGATGGATGGCATAGAGGCCATTTTGATCAAGGTAAATGGATCACGTTGCACATTCTATGTGGGAATACATCAGACATGTTGTATACTTGTTCTTGTTGTATACTTATATCAATAATATTATAGTCGGTAGTATTTGTTCACCTTTATGATGCGGTCACCCTCTTGGACGCCGGCCTTTACCGCAGCGCCCCCTGTGGACAGAGATAGAGAGAACCAATATGTTAACAGACTGCTAGCAGCTAATGCTACTGACCCTGATCAAGTGAGTGAGTGTGAGTGTGTGTGTGTATGTGTGTCTCTCTGACCTGGTCGGACATTCTGCACCAGCTTGACCCTCTCGCCACAGACGGTGAAGCCAAAGCCAAGCTGGTCCTTTGGGACCACCACACACCTCTGGACCAGACCAGAGCCTGGGAGAGAGAGAGAGAGATAGATAGAGATAGATAGAGAGAGAGAGAGAGAGAGAGAGAGAGAGAGAGAGAGAGAGAGAGGAACGGTGAGAGAGAGAGAGAGAGAGAGAGAGAGAGAGAGAGAGAGAGAGAGAGAGAGAGAGAGGAAGCGACAGAGAGAGTGATTGACAGAGAGAGATAGGGACAGAGGAACGGTGAGAGCGAAAGAGAGATAAAGAGAGACAGAGAGACAGAGAGAAAGAGAAAGAGAGATAGACAGAGGGATACACAGAGAAAAGGAGATACCGGAGGACAGCGACAGATGCAGAGCGAGAAAGAGTCAATTAAATGAACGTCCATGAGCAACCCCATCCCATTTCATCAACCAGCATAGAACAAGCAAGTTGAAGTCCCCATATCTGTAACCCATGCATGGAGAGCCATCCGCCCTAAAGACCTCCGCCCTCCCCCCCAGTTACCACTTAAGCCCCCCCCCCCCCCCCCCCCTCCAGACCTACCTGTGCTCTCTGTGGTGGGAGACTCCCCCCCCGGGTCCCTGGGCGGCTGGCCGGGGGAGGACTTCCTGTCCGAGTCCCCGATGGTCAAACTGCTGAGCCTGTGCGGGGGGGGGGGGGGGGGGGGGGGGGAAGAGAGAGACATAAGCAGAGAGCAGAAAACTCTTGAGGTAATGGGTGATGGGAGAAGGTTCTAAGGAGCAGGCTGTGTGTGGGGGAGGAACCTAGGAGGGGGGGGAGACAGACAGAGGCAGATCTAAGTAATAGATCTGCTGCCCCTCATTGATCCCTGTTCATGCGCTCAATAAATCCTCCCTCGGGGTTTGAAGGTTTCTATTCCATTCCACGAATAACAATAAGTCAACAAAATGATCCCCGATACTGAGTGAGATGGGGGAGATGTTGCTCGTGAGATGGGATTGAGGAAGAGTGAGATGGGATTGAGGAAGAGTGAGATGGGCGTGAGACACAGAGTGAGACACAGAGAGAGAGAGAGAGAGAGAGAGAGAGAGAGAGAGAGAGAGAGAGAGAGAGAGAGAGAGAGAGAGAGAGAGAGAGAGAGAGAGAGAGAGAGAGAGAGAGAGAGAGAGAGAGAGAGAGAGAGAGAGAGAGAGAGAGAGAGAGAGAGAGAGAGAGAGAGAGAGAGAGAGAGAGAGAGAGAGGGGTCACTCGACGGGGGTGGTTGGTAAGCAGCTGAAAGCGGTTGATCAGGAAAAACTCACCAAGCCGCGAAAGGGCTGAAGGGGGGTGGCAGCGACACAGAGGACAAAATTAAAAGGCAGCGGAGAGACACAGACAAAAAGAGAAAAAGTAGGAAGTTAGAATGAAGCGCAGTGTCAACCGAAGCACGATGACAAAAGAGGAGCGGGCACCCGTGGACAGACATGGACCCCCCCAAAAACCCACCCAGATGCCTTCAAACATCAACACTCCACACACTGAAGGCCTCGTTCACGCTCTTTACACAGGGGCGCATCGTAGGCCCACCACAGATCGTAACACTTAAGGGCGGGTTATGGTTCCACGTCGACGCAACGCAAAGGGGGCTCACGGACCCGTTACGCCCTTGCGGATCCCCCTTTCATCCACCGCAAGGGCCCAACGTGAGCCTCCCAAAAATTGTAACGGCAAGGGGTTGCGATTGGTCTGCTCACTTAAACCCGACACGGAACCGAAAACATGTTCAGGACTGCGTTGAAGCGTCTGCGCGCGCGGTCATTGCGTTGCGTCGATGTGGGACCATAACTGAGCCTTAACTAATGGGTGTCCTGGTTTTGTGTAGCCGCGCCCATGGGCCACGGTCCATGTGTGAGACCTTCCTTAGGCCTAAAAAAAGAAAAAGTTTGGTTCTGTTGGTTGTCAGTTGAGGTCATGGGTAGGTAGGGAATTTTATTTATTTATTTTTATTTATTTTTTCAGCGGCAGCGAATGATAGGTAGGTTGTTTTCATTTAAAAACGAGAGAATGCGCTCATCCTCGTACAGAATGAAGAGGTGCTGTACAAAAACGTAATTATAGTTTGCATTTTTTTTTTCTTCCATGATCATAAAATAATTTGGGTCGCCCATAAATTGACAGGGACCGGGACCAAACAATTATTTTTTTTAGGCCTTAGTCTACCATCCCAGATACACCTGTGGTTGCCCTACGACGGTGCCTTCCTGAAGAGGGTATATTACACCGCCGTGGGAAACAGCGATAATCAAGCGGCTTTTGGCCGACTACGCTCAGTCGGGTACGCAAGCAACGGCGTGGAAAGCAAGCAACGTAACCACGCCGGCTATTTAGTGCTGCATAACGGCCGTAGCAGCAGGTTCTAGTCAATGAACCAAGTTCAAGTCAATGTATTTCATTGTCTGATATTTTTACCAACTTGGCTGGCAAGTCATGGTGGATGCATTGTTTACAGAAGCAGTTTCTTGTTGTTTATGATGTTGTTGTTGTTTTTTTTACTGCAGCCACAATTTGTATTAGCGCTCAGATGAGTTAAAACGTTGGCACCATCAGAGGCAACATCCTCTGGGATGAGGCTTGGGAGGTTTAGGCTTGTTTGAACATTATTTTCTGCAGAGGTGGTGGTGGTTGCGGGTAATACAAAAAGCTCCTATTTGGGCTGAACGGATGTTGGTTGGGGATGTCACCCAATCAGATTTCAAACAGGGATTGGAAGACCAGGCAACATGCAAGCAAGCACATATCGATTATTATAGCACAACAACAAAGGGCGAATGGTTTTGACAGTTCACAAACCGGATGCATTACAAATCTGACACTGGCAGTGATGTAGCAAACAGAGACTGTTTCCAAGGAAGAGTCTGCCCATTTCCTCAAAAGAAAAAATGTTTTCCTTGCCTTGGTACCAGGGTCCAAAATGAACAGCAGATGGTACATTCTAACCCTAGAATGTACCAATCCACAAATCAACACAAATGCTTGGCCCGTCATTTGTTCAGCTCTGGCCAGGGGAAAAGGTGGAATTCTGAAAGTTGATTTTCGGACCCACCCTACGAGCGGTGACGCCATGAAGCGACACACAGAGGACACACCCGAGGTCGGACAACATGCCCAAGATGCACACCACAATCTGTAGGCTTCACCGCCTCAAACCGCACAGTGGCTCTCGTTGGACAGCCGTCCTACCTGAGCAGGTGGGAGTTTCTCTTATTGGCCCTCCCGCTGTCACATGACACACAGACACGGGAAGCGGTGGCAGGCACGCACGCAGGGAAGAGGGGTACACACACACGGGAGACAAGTGGAGATGGGAGAGAACAGGAGAAGCATGTGAACGAAGCCGATGCACACAGAGTGAGAGATGAGAGATCAACGCAGTAGTGACAAATACTTCAGCGCATTGCCCGGACCAAGTCGCCCACAGTGCATTGCATGGAGAACCGTCAAAAGGTGGTAAATAAATGGGAGAGGGCAAGGGAAAACATAGCTGATTGAGAAATCACAAACACAAACAACAACAAAAATCAATGACAACATTCACAACACTGAAGCCCTTTGGCACACCAAAGCATCCACATGAGGTCACAGTATCTCCATCATCAACAATGTGTCACCAATTGACGTATCCACTCTCACGTCAACCGACACACACAAACACACATGTTCAGAAGTCTTTTTTTCTACCACCAAAGTGGCAGCTTGCCTGGCTTGTTCTTCCAGAGGTCAGACTGAGAGGATGAATCTCAGATAAAGAAATATTGTTAACTGTAATCTGGTAGTGCAACCGGTTTGTTTGGTTTGTGTGTGTGTGTGTGTGTGTGTGTGTGTGTGTGTGTGTGTGTGTGTGTGTGTGTGTGTGTGTGTGTGTGTGTGTGTGTGTGTGTGTGTGTGTGTGTGAATGACTTTACAATCTCATTACTTAACTTGAGTACATCTGTGATTTTTTTTAAAGTCCACACATTGAGTGGGACTTTCCCTTGTAACCAGTCATTACTTTCGTGCGGCAGGTTTTGAGGGAACTTCTAACCTCTGATTGGATTCAATACAAGAACTTGTTCTTTCGGTTCCCACAAGCGCCCTCTCAGTTCTTCTTACCTGTCCAATGTGGAAGACGGTTGCCGGAGGCTCATCTTGGCAGGGGCCAGCCCACTCCCTGCGGCCGTCTTTAATGTGGCGTTCCCAGTGGTTCCGTTAGCTGCCCACTGTAGTCTCCATCATCACCGCCTCAATCCTCTCATGTTCTGATCCAGGCTTTTCTTGGTACTCGGTTCCCACAATACGGTACCCCATTCATGAGTCCATAAGGTTTACATCTACAGACGTGTCTGTTTGGATGTACAGAGTCTCGCTTGTGTGTGGCGCGTTATTTGTGCGTGTGTGTGGTCAAAAGGATTAAAACGAGACTGCTTGCGTTTGGGCTCATTAATTATGCATGGCAGGCGGATGCTTCCCTTGTTTCTACGAGGTCAACAACCCCGCCCCCCCGCGTCTCATCTGAAGTATATCAATGGTGGCTGATTCCCTTAAAAAAAAACGCTCAATGCATTAACACTGATCACAGCAAACGCATACAAATAGAGCATCACTCCTACAACTGCCTGCAATATGACAGCTTGTCAGAAACATGAACTGTACCGAGCTTATTTTACAATACATTCAGACATATTACTTAAACAACAAACGGATTTCATGTGCATCTAAACAATACCCGTGTCCGCATACACTCACTACCCCTTATGTGCTCATCCAAATGTTTGCATTGCCTGTGATTCTCATCTCTCATTCTTCATTATCATTTGATCTTGTGTAGGAGGCGTCTGCATTGCTGCAACTGTGACTATAAAAACCTAAATGCAGCTACCAAGAGCGAAGGTGCAACATTCATACTTATCATACTTGACAAGCCTGCAATTAAAGCGTCTTGTACCAGCTCAATGTATAAACTAACTTACTGTAAACAACAGTGAACCCAGCAAAAGACAACGGTGTGCGTTACATCCCTCAACTATACAACAGAGCTGTTGTACAATAAAACAACGCAAACTACTACTCAATCTGCATATTTGATTGGCAATTCAGCCACGACAAGAATTGCGGCGCTAGCAATTAATAACCAGCATATATGCAGCGGCCTGCTATGTGCTGCCAGTTTACTGCAGATTGGGCCGACGTCAATCCGCGGTGTCGCGTGGGCGCCGAGGCTGGACCAAAACACTTTCGTGCCGGCTGCGGCATACGCTATCAAGTCGTTGCAGTGTGGAATGCTGATGCTAACAAGCTATGTTTGTTTGTTTAGGTGCCAAAGCCTTAACCTACGCAAACGGCTGTGGGTATGCGTTGCTGGAGTCCAGGACACAGCAAAAAATTAATTCGAGATAGTACAAATATACGACAAATCCAGTGTCCTGTTTTTGTGCGATAAGATCCAATGCTACTCGATAGCCCAGTAGCTTAGTCCAGTAGAGGTGTCCTTTGGCTCCTCTTCATAACAAACCACAGTTATATTATAGGAATTGTCTTTCCGGGTTATTTTTGAAGTGTCAGCAAGTAATAACACGGCTATTATTCCATAGTGCATAAGCGAGATGTTAGTTTCACTCCATTAAAGCCCTGCTCAGCAGCTATCCTGCAGTCTGCCCCGGCTGTGTTGTGCAGGTCGCTGACTCGCTGCTGCTCATCATGCTCCGTATTGGCTCTTTCGCGCCCTCTACCGGATGCAAGTTGTATTGACATCCATCTTTAGCTACTAAACCTAGTGATTGACTAGCCTGGTCCTACCAGACCATCGTACTTCATTTCATTTGTACTGAAGTGAAATTAAAATTGAGCGGAATTTGGTAGGTGGGCGGTGCCAGGCTAGTAATTTCCTAAGCATGAACTATACTATCGGTCAAGTAACTTAGTTGTCTGATAGTTTAACGCATACACATTATGTAGCACTATAAAAAGAAACCTGGGGATTCCAATCATGTATAGCTATTATTTTAACGTATGGTATTGTAGAATATAGGCCATGGAAAAATCACCTTTTTTTTAACCAGGACGTGACATTCAGGTGGCCTAGTAGGCCTATTAATAGGAATTGGAACAAATGTTTTGTATTATCATTTAATAAGGCCTATGTTACTGCATCGGAAATCAAATTCACTAATAAAAAGGGAAAGTTTGTGTAAGAATAAGTGATTATGTTTGTGAGATTTCATAAAAATGCTGCTATGTGAAACGTTAGCCATAAGCGGCCGATGAGAGAATAACATTGAGGATGGCGTGGCCAAAACAGACATTCTTCACTACCAAATTTGGGCATCGCGGGGCGTGGGGCATTTTTCTCAGTGACTGTTTCACCCCACTGTTAAAGCAAGTCCTAATGAACAAGCTTGTAGACACAGAACCCGGTAAGCAACATTATACCGTTTTCCCCCCATTGTAAAATATGCACAGCTTTAGACGAGACTAGTCATTAGACTAGTCATTATTCTAGTTCTATTTTGGGATTTTAGAAAAGGCGTGGTGATCGCAAATCCATGGCTACAATGGCTTGATTTCTATAGACTGGATTTCTGTATGCGAAGATGTATGCGTTATGTTTATTAATACTTACTATTTGATAGTTCCTTCTTAAAAACGATGATTTAGTAGTAAAGTTATGTGTTAAAGTTACAACTGTGTCGTAGTTATGTTTGATGCATAGCCTATTCCAGTGAAGAATATAAAGATCTAAAGTGAATAAGCACCACCGTTAACTCAATCAAATCCAATGCCTTTAGGGTTTAATTGTTATAAGGACTCTACTTTTGTTCCCGTCACTCATGTTTGCAAATAAATGTTTGTGATGTCATTCACTTCGACTTTATAGGCTACTGCTTTTTCTTATAGGTTTCAGGCAGGTTAAGATTGTTAAAGGTTAAATAAATAATTACTAAAAATACACTTTTAGAACAGTTGGCTTGACGCAGGTCTGAGTGTGTTAGTGTGGACTTGCAACATGTGGCTTCCTGTTTGTTCTTCAGAGGAAAACGGAATCCCCTTTTTCAACACCTCATTTAAACCGCCTACTATCCGTTAACACACCAGCGCGTATTTTAATTGTCTCTATAAAACAATAAATCTCTTAACAATCAGACGAAGTGCACATACCTCAGTCTTGACACATATTTTATGTTGTGCCTGAGCATGTCACCACGGAAGAGCGGAAAGCGGAACATTAATTTGATAGAACTGGAGGTTGTCAGATTATGGTGTTTGCGGCGGCTGAAAAAGAGTTGTGTTGTAGACTAGCCTAGTCGTCGAGTTAACAGTCCAGCCAAACCCAGCCATAAAGTCTGGGTGTTGCCTTTAGTCAACCTGAAGGCATCCATTAGGCATAGAGTGAAATTCACTAGTCACTATATTCTGCCACATGCGTTAATACTAAAAATGTACAGACATGGGATTGGTAAGCATAGGCCTACTCATTAACTATCATCCACCTCTGCCTGATTACTTTACATAAAAAAAAAAAAATAATATAATAATACATTATATATAATAATAATAATAATAATACATTTAATTTAGAGGCGCCTTTCAAGACACCCAAGGTCACCTTACAGTGCATATAGTCATCATAAATCGTTTAAAAAAACAAGACATTGTTATATAGATATTTATTCTGTATCATTTGGGGATGTACAGTTGTCCCAGTCACAAGGTTTCTTAGAGAGCATTGTAGCACAATAACGACAACAACACAATCACCCCAACAACCACATTCTCTTCATATCCTCTCGACAGGACCTTTATACTTAAACGTATAAGTGTACGTTCCAAACGGCCAAGGATCAACACAACGCACCCACTCGAAACAGCCTCCCCAGGCCATCTCCCGCGCATCGGCCAATCACGCTCAGCCTTCTCCTACCGCCGTCGCTTCAAACCGGCAAACCCCCCCCCCCTCCGCCAGCGCCATGCCATTGATCTTTGTCCCCACGTCCCAGTTGCTATGGGCACGCGTGGCCGCACTGCTGTGCACCTGCACGGCGTTCAGCGCGGCCGCCCACGGCGGTTCTCTCCCCAGCTCCGTCATCACCGACTGGTGCATCTTCTGCTGGGCCTTCGGCTTCGCCTTCACCCTGCTGGTCCTGCTGGCCGAGGCTTTCGGCTTCCAGGCCCGGGTGCCCGTCTCCTGGAACAACTTCCCCATCACGGTGGCCTCCTACTCCGCGCACCTCTGCCTCGCCGCCTCCATCCTCTTTCCGCTGACGTTCCTCCGGGGCCAGACAGACTACATGCCTAGCGACGTGAAGGGCCACCGGGTGGCCTCCACCGTCTTCTCCTGCCTGGCCACGCTGGCCTACGTGCTGGAGGTGAGCCTGACCAAGGCCCGGCCCGGGGAGGTGGCGGGCTACATGGCTACGGCGCCGGGCTTGCTCAAGGTGTGCCAGACGACGGTGGCGTGCGTGATCTTCATCTATGTGAGCAGCCCGGTGACGTACGACTCCCACCCGGCGCTGGAGTGGTGCATGGCGGTCTACTGCATCTGCTTCATCCTGTCCATGGCCGTGGTGCTGATGTGTGTCGGCGGCTGCACCGGCTACCTGCCCGTGCCCCTGCCCAAGTTCCTGTCTGTGTACGCGCTGCTGGCGGTGGCCATGTACCTGACCGCCACTATCCTGTGGCCCGTTTTCCAGTTTTCCAAGGCCAGCCGCAACCGGTACCGGAATCCCGATACCAATCTGATCGTCGTGGCCGTGCTGACGGCCGTCAACTTCCTGCTGTACCTGGCCGACCTGGCGTACTCTGCCCGCCTGGTGTTTGTCAGTGTTATTTAAAAGACGTATGCATAAAGTTGGGAGAGCGTGCGACCGTTGACCAAGGCATGACAATGTGCTGTTGTGCACCGTAAGATATGCCAAAGCATCTGAACATAGGCCTGCATCGCTCTATGAGTTGTTCAGAGTTATACTGAGTCGTGAAACCAACATTTAAAAGGTCACTGCCAAGCAATTTGAATGTCTCTGATTTCCTGCTTGAATTTCCCTTAAATCTGCTTTTGTTAAATAGTGTTGTTTTATATGTGAGCCGTTGCGCATCATTTTGAAAGCTCTTTATTTTGGTTTTTTATCATATATTGACAAAACTGTAGTGGTTGGTCTTACTTGATATGATAGGAATAATATATATATATATATATATATATATATATATATATACAAGCAGTCCAGTAAATATAAAGGGAGAAAAAACACCAATCGATCATCAGTCAAGGTGTCTGGGGACCGAAACTCAATCAGACAAACGTTGAGTGGCAAAATAATGAGACATTTTTACATTTGCCATTAGAACTCCGTCCATGTACACTTTTAACATCATTGAGATGTTATATGATGAAAGTGGATGATAGATAATCTTGCACTGATGTTGGTGTTGATGGAAATCTGAAGGCAGCGATAATGCTTATGTAGGCCTGCAGACGTGTGATTGGTTAAGGACCGTGTGAGGGTAACAGGGAATTTGAATCCCTTAATGGGAAAGGAGCCATTATTACTGTAATATAACATTCACTGTAGCTTCCTTTGTACAAGCTATCAAGGCCTACCTATTTGTTATTGCACTTATATCACAACCTTTTATACTTTCTTGTGACCTCATTTGACTACAACTAATAAAACCACCAACACATTGACCTTGTGTTCTGATTCTTATATATTATGCACTCGGTACCACTTAATAATAATTGTGTAGTTGCTAAAATTTGGGATTGCATTGCATTGATTTGGCCTATTCTCAGCCTCGTCTTTAAATTAAGTGTATTACAAATTAATCAAAACCTGCATACAATAAAGGATAGAATCGAGTTTAGGTCAGATACTCATACTGGCATTTATAAGTAGCCACGTTGTATGGCTGTGGGCACATTAAGAAGAGGGTATTTATAGAATAGAACATTAGAATGCAGTTCTATCAGTGTGTGGACGCTGTGCACCGCGCACACACTGGAGAACTGCGCAAAATCAGCTGATCGCAACGTTCCTTTTGTCAGATAATCAAACGTTCCGCTGCTGCAGTTTGATTAAAAAAAAGGTGACGCAAAAACCCTCTGTGAAACTGGGTACGTTTCATAAGATCCGATGTTACGTGTGGAGTGGAGCAATGAAGAACCATCTCCTGGTTCTAAACAGTAACTCTATAAAGAAGTTATGTGCACCCCTGCACATACAGATATAAATGTATGCATGAAAGAGGCAGTGTTATGAGTTTGTCTCCTGTGAGATGGTCAAAACATAATGGTTTTTTTTAATTATTGGTTTATTAAAAGGGATTATTTTTTATACATTTGAATAAATCCACCATTGATAAACAGGTTATTTCCGGGTTCAAAGGGTCAAGGAAAACGAAAGTATTCTGTGCTATAGTCTGTACATTATTGTCCAGGAAGTGCATAACTAATTATTGCTCAAGAGCATAATTTATGTTGACTATTTTTAACGGCCTAAGGTATTTTTTGACTTATGGAAGGTGAGTTACGTCTGTTTATTATATTAGCGATGAGAAAAGTGACGCCAAGTTTTTCGCATCTTTTCAAGTTAAAAAATTGAAATAGCCTATAAAACTCGAACGATGAAACAACTTAACAATAGTTCTAAGGGGTGTAATTACAGATTTGGTGGATGTATTATTTAAATCCTTTGTTAGTTCCATTGTGTTTTCTATTTATGTTTAGTGTTCATTTGTGTTGGCTTAATAAACACAACGGGAGCACCGTTGTTGACTGTTTGCACCTTGCCGTGGCCTTGCAGTAAGCCTAATGTCCAAAGGGGGCGCTGGCACTCCTTGCTCTGCGACTGCATGGGTATTTAATATTCACAGTTTATCCTTGGTTAACTTTAGTTATAATCTATTTATTACCGTTTGCATATGATGTGGTCCGCAAAAGGTATTTTGGGGTTTTCATGAATTCAAAGTTGATTTTGTCATCACTCATCAGTTTGGTTTAGAAAATATGTTATTTGCTGAGATGAAATGCTGTTTAAAACAGCTATGTTTGCTCATCAGAGATCTTTCGGAGATTGAGTGGGCGTGGCAGTAATATGGTAATTGGCCATAGATGGTCAGGGAGCCGCCTTCTGCCAAATCCCGAATGAAGTCATCATAAGACACCCTATGTGTCACTACAGCATTGATGCTAATGACAGCAAGATCTCGCCGCCTCAGCTGATAGAATACGTGACCTCGCAGGAAACGGGGAGGGTGTGTCAGTGGGGGGTGCGCCGCTGTTGCCGGGGGGATCCTGGGTGGTTGCGTGGGCTACGGGGAGGTAGGTGATGCCATGAGTACCTCAGAGGCGGCCAAAAGGCCACCGCCGCCGTGTGGGACAAAATTCATTTTCTAATTGTATTTTTCAAAAAGGGTTAATGGAGAGCCAAACCTCAACACCACCTGCTGGTCACTGTGTGTTATGTTAACTAGTTGAGTCTACTAGCCGTGCCCGGTAACGTGAATTGAGCAACATGATACATTATTAGTTTTATGTCGGGCTGAACGATTAATCGATTTAGTCGTTCAGGGGGGGATTTGTTACTGATACTGACTGGAGATCACTAAGAGTCGTATTTATTTTTCTTTTAAAATGCAATTTAATAATATATATATTTGGATGAAAGTGGATGATAGATAATCTTGCACTGATGTTGGTGTTGATGGAAATCTGAAGGGTGAAGGGTGAATTCTAAGGGTGAAGTCTGAATTCTGACTTTAATCTCAGAATTCTGACTTTAATCTCAGAATTCTGATTTTAAACTCAGAACTCAGCAATAAATACTTGCGGCCCGAATCCGCTTCCATAGAAATCGAATGCCAAGTCCTCAGTTAACATTATAAGCATGGAGGGAGAGGACATAACATTTGTGCTGGTCCTATGATAATGTTTCCATAATCAGCTATGCCGTTATCTGCAACATATCTTGAAAGAGAATATGGGTCCATTGTCACGCCGTCCACTTCTGCCACCTAGCGGTGCTCAGCGTCACTTCACTGTTGCGTTACGTCATCCATTCATCTCCCTCTGCCTACACACCTGCCGGCAATCTACTTCATCAGCACACAGTATATAAACCCGGGATCGCCGAACAATTATCGCTAGATCGTTGTTAGACTTTACCCTTAGTGCGTTGTCACTAGTGCGTCTTCATGTTAAGATTATTAGTTATAGAGTTCTGTAGCTCTAGGGACCAACCGTCTCCCTGTGCTCAGTCTGCCTACCAGCCTGTTGACAAACTACTACTCCTTAACCTGTCCTCCTGTTCACTGCCTTCACTTATTTGTTACCCTCAGTAAAGCCTGTTATTGTTTACAGTGTCCTTATCGCTACATTCAATAACATCCATATTGATAGGAATGAACTTGTTGTTCCTCACTATTTTGGAGAATTAACATCTATTATTTTGAGTAGATTAGCAATGTTAATGTTAGATTCGTTTTCATACATTATCCTTTGGATTTATGTTCAGGGCTATGGAGAGGACATTATGGTATGCCCAGTTACCATTGCATTGTTTCCGAAGGTTCAAATGAGGTATCACTTCTGCACTTTTTTTTTTATGATCCTAGCAGGTCATCATATGTATGTACGGTTTGGGCCTTATTATTGTCGACTTTTACGCTTGAAATTGTGCATGTTTCTCCCCAGCAGTTCATCCAAGGCCTCTTGAATAAAGCCCATTGAACATCCGAATCACCCATCTTCGATTTCTTGTTGACGCCATTAAAGCTATGCTAATCATACAAAAATGAGATGAGATTTGATTAATGCTCCATGCGTGCAAAGATGACTGAGAGAAAGAAAAAGAGAAAGAGAAAGAGTGAGATGCCGTGTTTTGGGAACCATGAATGCAGAAATGCTTGGAGGAAAAACAACCTTCTGGCCCGAGTGTGACTGACAGGAACAACACACATGGCAACTGATTGAACTAGGGGAAAAGTTTCCAGACTGAAGGGCTTTTACATAGGCCAAGGCTGGGACTCATGCAACCAGACATACAAACGGGCGCTCCATGTGAGGCCTATATCGTCTGGATTCCTGGACAAACTCAACTGCCTACCAGTTTAAATGCGTCATCAGAATCAGAGTGTTTATTGGGTGCAGAAATACAAGATATGAACAAAGCGTACGAAAACAAAGCGTGTAGTACCTAGGGGGTCCCGGGGTTATTCTTTGATCTTCCGGGCGGGGTTTCGCGGTGCCCCCTTTGGGCCCCCCAAGTCGCCTATTGGAAGGGCCGCCCCTGGGCCTGCACTCAGGGGACTGTAAGCTGATGTACACAGCTCATAGGAAATTGCATTGCGATGCACCAAAATAACGCCCCAATTTCTGACCCTATCTCAGCCGTTACAGCGTGGTTGGAGCTGTCGCAGCTCTTTCGCCATTGGTCGCATTTTAGGATATCCAGTCTTGCTCAGAGGTCTGCTATTCACATGACCCGGATATAATTTGAGGTAAGGTGAGGTAATGATGTTTTTTGTAGCAGAAAGCAGTAATGTCGGCTCGGGCTGGTCTGACTGACTGTGCTGGGCTGAAAGACGACGTGAAATTACTTGTAGGGTACACCTTATCTTACAATCATGCTCAGTGACGCATGTTGATTGATCACATTGTTACAGAGTTATCCAGCCACTCTATAGCAGCCACAAACATGAAAATCAGGCTGTAAAGGAAGCTAGGATGACAGATCTCCCCCACCCCTTTACCCCCCCCCCCCCCCCACAACACACACACACACACACACACACACACACACACACACACACACACACACACACACACACACACACACACACACACAGAAAAATAGAAGTGACCTTCTGCCCTGATTCTGTGATTAAAAAAAACAAAACAAAAACACCCAGGAGTTCCAGTCTCTCTCTCCTACCATAGGATTGATGGAGAAGCCATCGAGTTTTCGACCGTTCCTTTAGACATGACATCCGACTCCTTCCTTCCTGCTCGACCACTAACTGCTATGGATCGCACCCTCATGGGTACAGTGAGTGAGCGATAGGAAACAGACGAGGGGAAAACAATTTTTAAGCCTGATTTAACAAGTGTATCTTGTGAAGTGACATGAATGATTAATCAGATATGTAATGGTTGAACAGGAGTTGTTTTAGAATATGAGGAAGTGAGCAGGATTGCATCTCAATATAAATGAGTATTATGGAACTGTTACGTTTGTGCGTTATTATATCGACATGGATCTTCAGACACCATACAACAGCTGCGTCAACAGATGAAGTAAACAGAATTATGTAGTAAATAAGAGCCTTGGTACACTCTTGTGACCTGGAGGGGTAAACACAATATAAGTTATTAATATAGAATACTTAGAAGGGTAGGATGATCCTTACGTGTGTTTATTTTCCTAATTTATATTATAATAATTTATTAAACGAAACAAATGACTTAAAGCAGAGAAACTGAGAGGCTTTGAACATGGAAAACACTCAAAGTGACGTGCAGTGATTTAAGATGACATGAGTGCCTAAATGGCCCCCCCATTGTCGAGGCCTCTGTTTACAGAGCCCACCCACTGTTAAGAGCTAAAGGAGGGATTTACCTTGCTCTTACGACACACTTGTTGCAAGAGATGGCAATTCGTCAGTTATCTGTGTAAACAAATCATGCAATTATATTATTACCGTTTGTGTGTGTGTGTGTATGCGTGTGTGTGTGTGTGCGTGTGTGTGTGTGTGTGTGTGCGTGTGTGTGTGTGTGTGTGTGTGTGTGTGTGTGTGTGTGTGTGTGTGTGGGGGGGGGGGGGATAGGACTAGTTTAGATACCTACCGCGTGGGCGTGTGTGCGGGCTTTACAAGCTTCCAGAGGCCTACCGTGTGTGTGTGAGTGTCAGTTTGTATATGGCTAGTTTGACTCTAACTTTGTGTGCTGTCACCGGGAGCTGTGTGTGTGCATGTCTCTGTGTGTGTGTGTGTGTGTGTGTGTGTGTGTGTGTGTGTGTGTGTGTGTGTGTGTGTGTGTGTGTGTGTGTGTGTGTGTGTGTGTGTGTGTGTGTGTGTGTGTGCGTGTGTGTTTGTGTGTGTGTGTGTGTGAACATGTGTGTTAGCTTATGAATGTGTGTGCCTGTGCGTTTGTATATGCTATGCATATGGATGTGTTAGTGTATGCATGCATACATGTGCCTGTGTGTGTGTGTGTGTGTGTGTGTGTGGGTGTGTGTGTTTGTGTGTGCGTGTGCTTGGAATTCCAGGCCTGGGCCGGAGTGTGGGAGTGCCGATGCTGACTACTAGTTCCATGCTCTGCGCTGCGACCCACCCACCGCTCCACAGCCAGAGAGCGTGCTCCAGCAGGCATGGCACACGACTGGAGAGGAAGGAGAGAAGGAGCACGAGAGGAGGGAAGGAAGACACCTTACATCCACCGCGCTCCGTAAACTCTGTGTTTTCCGCCCAGGTGCCTTTTCGGATTCGGTGAGTCTCGTTTTTTTTGTTGCCCGTTTTCGATTTGCTTTGCTCGTTTGAATGGAGGGAATAATGAATTTTGGTTGAATGGGATGCAGGCAGGGTTTCCCTGTTGAACCGCCACAAATTTGGATCACCTGAAGTCACAGTGAGTCAACAACATGACTCTTTAGAATTTGTGACATCACAAAAGCATTCTGTTGAACACAGCATACTTACAGGTACCGAGACCTTTGCTTGTTTTCTGTTATTGGTTTTGCTGGTGTATGGAGTCTATGTATGTAGGTTTATTAAAATCAAGGGATATGTGAACAGTGCGCTTTAGTGGCAGTGTGAGTCACTCTTTCAACACAAACACGCCTTTAAAACCAGGTCATGCTTTACCAAAAGTATCTTAACCAAGACCAAACCTTACGAAGACTGTTAAACACAGAATGACCCGTCCCTTGAACTCTTTTGGCAGTTCATGATTTTTG